>NW_007252289.1:43769-105357 GCF_000164805.1 Carlito syrichta | reverse complement strand
TGCATATTTGTATACCTAACCCTTAACTGTACCCCACAATTTTAAAATAAAAAATAGGTTTAAAAAAATAAAAGATATAACACAGTCTCTAGTCTCCGGGCGTTTGTATACATTCTATCTTGGTACTTTTTCCTACAACTCTTTCTATTCCAGAATAACTCCTCTTTCAAATCCCAGCTTTTATATCTCTTGCTCCAAGAAGGTTTCCCTGATCTTCTAGATCAAGATTTGACAAACAGTGGCCAGTGAGTCAAATTTGCCAATGGCCTGTTTTAAAACAGCCCTCCAGATAAGAAAGTTTCTAAATATTTAAAAAGGGTTTCAAAAGAAAAGAAGAAAGGAGAAAGAGAAATGAAGAGGAGAAGGAGATGGGGAAGGATAAAGAGATCATAAATGGCACTTCAAGCCTAATATAGTGGCCTTTAAACATTAAAATATTTACTGATCCTTTACATAAAATTTTGCTAACCTTGCCTTAGACCTTAAACATAGGTCCCTACTGTGTGCTCTCTTGAACTATCATACTGTTGCTTTATATTACAATTAGTTATTTAATGTTTTTTTTCCACTAGACTCTAAGCTCTTCAAAGTAGGGTACTTTGTCAACTTTTATTAACTACAACCCAAGTATGTAGTATGCAGTATGTAGAGCCTCAGTAAACATTTTTTGAATGTACTAAAATTAAAATAAAAGACAGTTTCCATATTGCCGGTGTCTAAATAGGCCATGTGAGCACTTCCAGGGGTATATGACTAGGACAACCATACACCCTGATTTCTCTGGGCAATAATGACCTATGCTTGTTGTCTAAACAAAAGTATTAATAGTTTTATTTTCCCTTTCAAAAGTACTGTGAAGGATGTTAGAATACTTGGAAAAAATTCATAAGTTCAATTCTCTGGGAAGAGAGACATTCTATCCTAGGCCACTAATGCAGAAATGATTGTGACCTTTGTACTAAAAAGCAGAACTCTTCCTATGGGAAAATGAATCATTGTAACACATAATGGTCAGAATCCAGAAAAATATTAGTAAAATATTGCATTAATAGAGCATCATGATTAAAATAGACTTTTGTCCACTGATCTGGACATTTGCCTATTATTTTTAACATAGTTATTGTGTGAAATACATTGCAAATAAACAACTCATAAATCAATCCATCTTGAATTTGGAACAGCTAATATAATTACATTTAATGAATACCTTTATAATAAGTTTTTTTTCCCTCACATGCCATATACAGTTTAGTTATTCTTTTTTTCTTCTGACATGACTGTCAAATCAGATATTCCAGCTAATCAATGTTGAGGAATGACAAAACAAGAGTTATTCGGGGATACAGAGTTTAAGAATTAAAATTAAGTTTGAGACTCTCTGACTCAACACTCTTATTTTATGGACATGAATATATAAGACAAGAGAAGCAAATATTCCTGCAGTGTATAAGGCTACTTTGGAATTATCAACAGGCCTGGTTAAATATTTTTCCATAAATGTAAAGAAAATTAAACATAATAATAAGATATCATATTTACATTGCATACCTTTTTTAATGATTTGGAAATCACTTCTTTATGCTTCAATGCATCCACCAGAAATCTATATTATACTTTATGTGTACATGAATCTTATTTATCCAATGGAAGGTATGAATCCTAGATCTTTTACCTTTTTTTTTCACTTCTCTAAAGAATGTTTTGTCACCACTGGTCTGAGATCCAGATCAAACTTATCAAATACATTTCTGTTACTAATACTATTAATAATATCATTTGAGTATATATCGACACAATATAAATTTGAGTATGTATTGGCTATATACAATGTACTAGGCACTAAACTTAGACGACAATTTTACTCATTAGAACAGCCAGATGAGGTAAGCGCCATCAATTGAAAAATGAGAAAATGGGGCTAGGAGCAAATAACTTGCCCAGAGATACACAGCTGGTAAGTACTACAGTTGGGGCCTCAACTCAGATCTCTCTGAGTTGACAATATAACCACCACCTTAGGAGGTTGCGTAGATAGCTTTTGTGTGCTACTTCAAATCCTCTTGGTCTCCTCTCTTTCTCCAGTCACTAATGTGGCTTCCAGTTCCATGCAGGGGAAAGCTAACAGAGTCTTGATTTCTGTCCCAGGTCACTCTGATGCTACTTCATGAGTTGAACACTTAGCATTCATCCATTTGCAGCCAAGAAGTCCTGGTGTCAGGGATACTTTAACCAATTGGAGACATGAACATGTTTCTTTCTCTTTTGCCCACGGACAGTTTTGAGATACAATTCATATGGGTCCTCAAAAAGCCTTCCAAGATCAGCACTTCCTATAGGCACTCTGAGTTGTTTCCCTCCTTCTTTGCTTCGTTACTGCTATCCCCCACTCCTATTCCCTGGGACCACCTCCCAAATAAATAACCTATGTGCAAGCCTTTGTCTCATGCTCTGCTTTCATTGGCATTTGGGATAAGAAGAGACCATTTCCCTCACCAGCTGAAATCATCTTGTCTCTATCCCTGAGCTTTATGGAACTAATATGCAACAGCTAACATATTTTATCTGAAGAGGAAATCCCCTGTCTCCAATGGACCTGACTTCTTCATTTCCTGTGAATAGCAGAGCTATCTGCATCTGTAGGGTTCCGGGACCATGTTGAGAATATTTGTCTACCTCTGCTGGAAGCCCTTCTGATTAGTCAGGCTCCTTGAGTTGGAAACATAAGGATTTATAATGAAAAAGAATCACACAGTAAAAACAGAAAGAATGAAAAGAAAACAAACCAATAAAAAACCTATCCTATCATAACATTTGAGGTTCTGGTATTTGATGGCTTTGGAGGGAGTTCAAAATAAATGAAAGAAATGTGTATTTTATTAAATGCTAATATTTAGAAGATGTGGGGGGAAAGTGAAAGATAATGCCTCCAATCATATTTGCAAATATGAGGTGTCTTCTACCCCCTTCAAAATGGTGACATGCTTTCCTTGCATTTGAGTGACCTACTCAGTTTTGGAAGTAATGCCTGAAACCAACCAGAAAATTGTACTAGAAGTAGTAAAGTTGTGTGTGCATTCAACCAACAGAGATGGGCGCCACATTATATTCTCAGCCTACATCATAATACAATAATGAACTCCCTCTAGCCAGGCTGCAGCTGCCCCCCACTTTCTCCACAGGAGGAGCCTTTTCTTCAGATTCTGCATAGATCAACCTATAATAAACTCTGTCCTGATCTTGCAACATCTGCTGTCGTTAACATGATCTCTGTTTGTCTTGAAGTATAAATAGGCACCAAATTTCAAAAGTTCAGAATACACTGAACCGTAACAGCATAGCTTCTTCCTTTCCTTCTTGGTAAGAGTCTTATCCCTCTCTTGGGTTTTGGAATCCATTTTAAGAACAACAATGAACTAAAATGGAGAGGAAGAAGATCAGAGAGGGTCAAAAGTACTCATGGCAGTCAGAAATGAAGAGCTCCACTTGCTTTTGTTTTTAGTATATTTGCAGTAATGCATGTTGACTGTGAAGTTAAGCTATTCTTTGTGTACTCTTTTCTCCACACTAAAGACAGGAGTTTATCATCAAGATAAATAAAGAAAAGAAACTCATTTTCTTATTAATTATTCAGTATTCAAAGTAGTTTACAGTGTTTCAATATACCAACATTTTATTTTGCTTCCCAAAACATTTTTTATTCATTATAATTAATTTACTTCTTTTAAAAAGAGAAAACAGATGCTCTTTAGACCTTTCCACCTATGTAGAGCACTAATAAAGAGTAAAGCACTGAGGCATGGCAGCCCCAGATTCCAGCCTAGCCCTACCATCAGGTAAATTGACTTCACTGCTCTGAATGTCAATTTATGCATCTAAAAAATGGATGTAATGAATTAATTACCTCATAGCACTGCCAAAATACTAGATGTAAGACAGCTTATGAAATGTTTGATATATGTGTATAATAAATATTAGGTAATGATGATTTTCCAAAACATGATTGGACCTTCCAGTGTGACTGAGAAAGTTTTCTGGGCCAGTTATCTAAACTAACTCAGATAGATATCAGTTTCATGTGTATCTCCAGCTGAGGGGTGAGAACAGTACTGAGAAGAGTATCTAGCAGTCTGTAAACACTTAATAAATGTTAGCAATTCATCATTATCATCATTAATGTATCATCAATAATATTCAATTATCCTTATTATCATAATCAGTTGACTGCATGAGCTGGGCTCAGCAGGTGCAGGAGAGGAAATTTAGTCTTTCTAACCAATTCTCATTTAAACTCATGCTGTCAAATGATTTTTCTCAGATCCTGGATGAAACTCTAAGCAGATGACATAACTTTTTTGATTACTTTCAAATATGAAAAATTCCAGCCCAATCTAATGCAATCTCAATCTCAAATCCTTTTGAAAATTTCTTCCTTCCCTCAGCCTGAGCCTGCCTCAGGCTAGAAAATCTGTGATGGGGAAACAGTTTGGTTGGCTTTGGACCATTTTCCTTGACTCCTCCTCAACTCATTATGAAGCCTCTGGTTCTTCAGGGTTGAACTTGGGGCCTAGAGTTGAGAAAGGGAAGAGTGACATAAGCAGAAGAGATTTGCCTTGACTAAGAACATTTATAATCTAGCAATGATGTCCTACAGGTTTTGCAGATGTTTGAAATGGACTCATTTTGGAGGCTGATGCTTTTGCAGGTTCTGCAGAGATTTATACACAGAGTCTGCAGTTCCTTGCTTGGTATGGGCGATGCTGTTTCTGCTTGTTGTTTAAGATTTATCTGGTAGCCTCTGTCACCTGGTGCCTACCCATCACTTGAATTCATCTCACACCTCTTGAGTGAGTCTCTGATAAAATAATCCATGATATACTCTCCAGCAGGCCCATAGCTGGTCTACTTGACCAGATTTTCTGCTCAGCAAGCTAAGAGTGGAGCCCTCTTTAGTACAAGTGGCTTCAACCAATCTCTTACCTGTAGACTATTCTTCCTATGTCAGACAATATTCCCTATCTATCTGTAAACTCCTCCTAGTAGGTGCTTAAAGACCAACTTATGTGCTGTGAGATATGAGGGCAGGCACCATGCTCTTTCCCCTGTGAAAAGAGATGGAAAATTCATAACACATCACAATTTGTCTACAAATGATGCTCACAACAGTCCTCTTCCACCTCCCAGTGAATCCTCATCTTTCACTATATACTCCCTAGGAGTATACAAGGGCATGATGGATCAGATGAGCAGAGGCCACACTGGGTTGTAACTGCTTCCTTGCAAGATCAACATAGGAAGCCTTAGATCGCATTGTCCAACACAGTAGCCATTTGCTACATATGGCTATGTAAATTTCAATTTTCACACTCTGCTCAGCCGCCACCTTGGCCACAGCCTCCACTGCTGCCACCACCGCCATCGCCCTGGCCCTGCCTGAGGCAACCCACAACTCCCGAACCTGTGAAGCGCTCCCCAGCACCGCACTACTGAAACTGCCGCCACTGCTGCTAATGCCATGCCCCACCCCTCACCCGGAGTCAGGCTCATGGAGCTCCTCCCATGCACCACTGAAGTGGGAGCTGCCACCACCGCTATCATTGCCTGCTCCCTCCCACCCTGGGCGGCCAGCAACTTTCACCCAGCCAGGCCAGGCCAAGTAGCCCAGTGCTAAGCTGGCCTACACTGTCTGGCAGTCTCAGGCTACAGTGGAAAAAGAGATCAGCTAAAGCAGTAAGACCAGTTCCACCCACCTCAGCCCATCTCCCAGCTTGGGATCCAAGACATCAAGTTTGTATAGGTGGAAAGTGCACCAATAAGGAGGTTGGTTAGCCTGTATGTCTGTATGATTGTATGTTTTAGTTTTTTCATATGTTTGTTGGTTTGTTATTGTTGTTTTTCTTTTTACTTGTATCTGTCTTTGTGTCTCTTTTCGTTTGTTAGTTGGTACATTTGTCTGTTTTCCCTCTTACTCTTCTCTCTCTACACCTCCCTCTTCCCCCCACTCCCTGTTCCATTCTTTTCCCCTTTTTTAACCTCATTTTGCTTTCAGGGAGTAAATCTATAACCCCACGGCATGGACAGATTGTAAGAATGACCAAGAATAAGAGAGAAAAAGCCTAAATAAACACAATCAGAAATACAAAAGATCAAATCACAACTGACCCCAAAGAAATACAAAAGATTATCAGAGATTACTATCTATACCTATATGGAAACAAACTTGATAACCTAGATGAAACGGAAGACTTTTGACATCACACAACCTCCCAAGGTTAAAACAAGAAGACATTGAGACACTAAATAGAACAATAACAACGCAGGAAGAAAACTACCTACAAAAAAAAGCCCGGGATTGGATGGCTTTCCAACAGAATTCTACAAATTGTACAAGGAGGAGCTGATACCAATCCTATTGAAAGTATTCCAGGCAATTGAGAAAGATAGAATTCTCACCAAATCATTTTATGAAGCTCACATCATACTGATACCCAAACCAGGTAAAGATCCAACAAAGGAAGAGAACTACAGGCCAATATCACTTATGAACATAGATGTAAAAATCCTCAACAAGATTCTAGCAAATTGAATCCAAAAATACATCTCAAAAATCATTCACCATGACCAAGTAGGCTTCTTCCCCAGGATACAGGACTGGTTCAACTTTCACAAGACCATAAATGTCATTAAATACATCAACAGATGTAAAAGCAAGAACCATATGATTATCTCATTAGATGCAGAAAAAAGTTTTGATAAACCCAGCATCCCTTCTTAATAAAAACACTCAAATACCTAAGTATAGAAGGAAAATATCTCAAAATAGTAAGTACCATCTAAGACAAACCCACAGGTAACATATCTAAATGGTCAGAAACTAGAATCATTTCCCCTGAAAACTGGAACAAGACTGCCCACTCTTACCCCTCTTGTTCAATATTGTGTTAGAAGTCCTAGCTCAGGTAATTAGACAAGAGAAGAAAATCAAGGGTACCCAAATAGGAAAAGAGAAAGTTAAGTTATCCCTCTTTGCTAATGATATGATCCTATACCTTGAAAATCCAAGAGAATCTGTCAAAAACCTACTTGCACTGATAAAGGACTTTGGAAAGTCTCAGGATACAAAATAAATGTGCAAAAGAAAGTTGCATTCCTTTACACCAACAACAAGCAGGCAGAGATCCAAATAAAAAACACAATCCCATTCACAATAGCCACCAAAAAAATGAAATACCTCAGCATCTTCCTACCCAGAGAAGTGAAAGACCTTTATAGTGAAAATTACAAAACACTGCTTAAAGAAATCCATCACACAAACAAATGGAAAAATATTCCATGCTCATGGATAGGAAGAATCAACATTGTTGAGATGTCCATCCTACCAAAGGCAATCTACAGATTCAACGCAATGCCCATTAAGCTACCAGCATCATTCTTCTCAGAACTGGAAACGACAATACGGAAATTCATATGGAAACATAAACAACCACGAATAGCTAAAACAATCCTTAGCAAAAGAAACAAAGCAGGAGGTATCACACTTCCAGACTTCAAACTTTACTAAAAGACTACAGTAGTCAAAACATCCTGGTATTGGTACAAGAAGAGGCACATATACCAATGGAGCAGGATAGAGATTCTGAAATCAAAACCTCAATTCCTCAACCAACTCATCTTTGACAAAGCTTCCAGTAACAACCACTGGGGAGAGGAGAACCTATTCAGTAAATGATGCTGGGAAAACTGGCTGAACACATGCAGAAGATTGAAACAGGACCCCTACCTATCACCATACACAAAAATTAACTCTAAATGGATCACAGACCTAAATGTTAAACCTCAAACTGTAAGAACCTTAGAAAATGCAGGAAACACTCTTATGGAAGTTGGAACTGGCAACCAATTCCTGACCAAAACCCCAAGTGCCCATGCCATAAGAGATAAGACAGACAAGTGGGACCTCTTCAAATTGACAAGCTTCTGCAAAGCCAAAGAAACCATCAAGAGAGCAGGGAGACAGCCCACAGAATGGGAAAAAATATTTGCAGACTGTATATCTAACAAAGGCCTAACATCTAGGATCTACAAGGAACTCAAATGCGTCAAAAGGAAAACACCAAACAGTCCCTTTAAAAAGTGGGCAAATGACACGAATAGACTCTTCTCAAAAGAAGATATATGGGCGGCCAACACATGAAGATACATGGGCGGCCAACACATGAAAAAGTGCTTGGCCTCACTCATCATTAGAGAAATGCAAATCAAAACCACATTGAGATACCAACTAACCCCTGTAGGAATGGCCATCATTAATAAAACAAACAACAGATTCTGGCGAGAATGTGAAGAAAAAGGAATACTTCGACACTGTTGGTGGGCATGCAGACTAATACAACCTATTTGGAAGACAGTGTGGCAACTAGAAATTGACCTTCCATATGACCCAGCAATTCCCCTTATTGGGAATATACCCGGAGGAACTCAAATTGTTCTACAAAAAAGATAGCTGCACACGTATGTTTGTTGCAGCTCTATTCACAATAGTAAAAACATGGAACCAACCGTGTTGCCCATCGAAGCTGAACTGGATTTTAAAAATGTGGTACATATACACAATGGAATATTATTCAACCATAAAGAAGGACAAATATATGGACTTTGTAATAACTTGAATGGATTTGGAGTCTATCATACTCAGTGATTTATCACAGAAACAAAGAACAGAGTTCCATATGTTCTCACTCATAAGCTGAACTTGAGCAATTATAATGCTATAAGAAAGCAATTGGCAGTAGTGGGAAACTGTCAGGGGAAGAGGGGTTGGATTGGCAGTTCAGGGAAACTTCTAGAGGAGGGAGGAGTATACCTCATCAACAAGGGTACCTGCATGATCAATGTTTGTATACCTAACCCTGAAATGTACCCCACATCTTTATAATAAAAATTTTAAAATAAAATAAATAAATAGATTTCTATTTTATTTATTCAAAATAAAATAAATAACTAATTCATTTCCTCAACCTCATTAGCCACATCTCAAGGGCTCAATACCAACATGTGGCTAGTGGCTATCATACTGGATGGCACAGATATTGAAAATTCCCATCACTGCAGAGTCCTATGGACAAAGCTAGAACTTTGGATCCTCACTTTAGAAGGTGGACATTTGTCATCTATTATTTTGTTCTCAGGTCTTAGAGCCTCTGCTAAAGTTTCAGTACAAATAGAGAAATCACATTTACCAGTTTGTTACATAATCAGTAAGTAGATTTCTGACATCTGGGTTCTAGACGAGGGATATGTCAGACTACATGAATACAAAACCATTTATCACAATGCTAAGCTCATAAATAAAAATAAAAATAATTATCTAGAATTATTATAATTGAGCCTCAAGTCTACAAAAAGTCCACTCAGGCAGAATTAGTATCTCCATTCTTTGCAACCCCATAACGGGACACAGAATGACATGCCCCAAAGCTAGTCACCTTTATATTTGATATTGTATAACCTACAAGTCACATAAATTGTCTCTTTTTTTTTAAACAACTCTGAATAGTAGGCAGAACAGTTATTATCATGCCCATTTTACAGATGAGGATATGGGCACAGGGAGCATGAATGACCTGCCTAAGGTCATGGAACCAACACCTGGGAATGCCAGATATGTCCAAGCTCCTTCTTTCTCATTTTGCTTCTTCCTGAAAGCCAGGAAAAATTCAAAAGCCAAATTCTTATTAATACACAAAGAAAGTAGAAATTCAAAACTGAACCACTGTTAAAGGTAACCATCATTTTGATTTATCAATCATGTATGTTCTCCCAGATAGCTAGCATGCCTGGAATTAAAATTAAAGAATAGGCCAGGCTTGGTGGCTCAACCACTAATCCCAGCACTTTGGGAGGCCGAGGCGAGTGGATTGCTTGACCCCACAGGTTCAAGACCCACCAGGGCAATTTGGCAAGACCTCATCTCTACAATAAATCAAAAATTAGCTGGGCATGGTAGTGTGTACCTGTAGTTTTGACCACTTGGAAGGCTGAGACGGAAGGATCACTGGAGCCCAGCAGGCAACGCTGGGGTGGCTATGAGTGTGCCACTGCACTCCAGCCTGGGTGACACAGTGAGACTCCAACTCAAAAATAATAATAATTAAAGAATATTTCATATTGAGAATCACCTGGTCTGATGAACATGAAAGACACACTAGAGGCTTTCCATTTCCCTCAACCAAATTGGGAGCTAGGTTTTTGCTTTGTTTTTTGTTAGTTTGTTTTTGTTTTTTTAGTGTATTTCCTCTTTGCCTTTTTGCATCTTCTTGTCATTAACTCAACAACATTAACAGAGTCAATGCTAACCCCTTAAGAGGCCATGGGAAAAAATATAGCACGTCATAGAAAGGCATGTTTGAATACAGATTAGGGTGATGAATGTCACTGACACTGGTACTCACCTATGCAGGGTCGATGTTTGTTTATTCATTTTTTTGTATCCAGACACAATAAAGAAGAAAAATAAGAGGAAATATACAGAAATCCAACCCAGTTTTCTCTGAGAAGGCACAAAGAAGGGGAATCTGCTGGAACCAGGATGTCCAAAAGGGGGATCAATTGCTTTTGTAAGTTTATACATTTACTTCTAGAGATGGATGGTGGCCACATGGGTGTTCATCATGCTTTACTTTATACCTTTGAAGGGTGGAATTTTTCACAATTAAATTCTAATAATATAAAAGGAAAATTACTAAAGGCCCATTTGCTAAAATACAGATTATATGTACAGGCCCTTGGTCTTATTTGCTGAAAAACATTTTACTTACGTTATTAAAAGTACTTTTTATTACAAAGCCAATAGAAGTCTAAAGCCTAGAATATTCTCTGGATAAGACTGGTTTTGTCCAGATGTGCTAATAAAATACAGATGTGGAATTAAAATAATTTTCTTTTCATTTAGCTTGACCTCGTCCTTCATATGAGTCACTAGCATACTCCTGAACTAGGTGGAGTAGGGAAGGAAGGTGAGATAAATCAATTAACTTAAAATATTACAAAGGCATCAACTTTGGCAAAGTTCAAAATTATGTACAAGGGAGTACTAAAAAACCCCAAAAACCCCAGAATTTATTTTTTTTAAATTGTATATTTAATCTTACATGTTTAAACTTCAGTCACCTTTAAAATATTCTCCATTTCAGGCAATATACCTATTGAGACACTTTTTCCACTGCTCAAAACGGTTTTTGAACTCATCCATTTTGAAACCTTTTAGTGTTTCTGCCATTTTTTGTTTCATCTCTTTCACATTGGCAAAACATTTCCCTTTGAAGACTGTTTTCCACTGGGGAAAACAAAAAATGTTCCTTGGACAAGATCGGGTGAATAGGAAGGGTGGGCCACTGTAGTCATGTGGTTTTTGGTCAAAAGCTGCTAAACACTCAGTGTATGGTGTGGGCAGATGTACTCGTAAATCACCTATCATGAAATGGGTAAACAGTTGAAAGAATCTCCAAAAACTAAAAAAATTCACTGAAATCAAACACAGCCTCTCCCACATTAGCTAGTACACTGATGCCTATGTGTTCCTAGAACACTAACCTAGTGGGGGAAGCCTGTATTACAAGGGGCTTGTCCTCCAAATCATAATTCTGGGTTATAAATACACAAAAATAACACAATGAATCAGGTATACAAGTTGACAGAGGCAAAAGGAAGGGATGCATACCCAAGAAAAACTTTCCAAAGGCCCTTCTCAGTGTGTCTGAAGCACTGAGCGCAGTCCTATATACTGTGCAGCCACTGCAGGGCTGCCCCCTGTGTCTTTGTTCCCCTTTTTCCTGGTTGTAGATCCTGATCTCTGGCCACAGAGCAGAACTATAACTGAGTTCTGGCCAGTCATATTTCCCCAGTCCTTTGAACCCAGTGATAGGTCTTGAAATGAGCATAACAGCCTAATAGGAATTATCAGACATTATATATAGACATCAGGACAAAACAATTCTTACTGAGGCAATACCCTCCCTCTCATCACCATTACTTACAGAGAAATCCCTTTAAAAGTAGGAGGAAATAAGGCCAAGGGTCCTAAGGAAGAGAGATGAGCCGAAAACAACAAAAAAGAGGGCTGACAGCATTGAATTCTTGGCCCTGATTCCTGTAGTTTCAACAAAAATAATTTATGAATTTCCAGCTTCTTTCACATAAAATGGGAACAACTATAAATGAAGATATAATCAAATACAAAAGCACAGAAATGACAAGTATGGTTCTTCTAGCTATTCTTCAGTTACTTTAGGAATTGTTTTATCCTTCCCAGAAGCACAAGTCAGATATCTACGTATTAAGGTTCTTAGAGTTGCGACTCACTTTCTTGCCCTAATTAATATAGTCACAAGCTGTATAATGAATTTTTTGGTCACCAATGAAATATGATGGCGGGCCCATAAGATTAAAATACTATATTTTTACTATGTTTACTATGTTCCTTGTTTAGATACATAAACAGCATTGCATTACAATTGCCTAAAGAATTCAATGCAGCAACATGTGGTACAGGTTTATCGCCTAGAAGCAACAGGCTATATCATATAGCCCAGGTGTGTATATCATCTAGGTTTCTGCACTCTATGATGTTTGCACAGTGATGAAACTGCCTAAGAATACATTTCTCAGAATGTATCTCTGTCATCCTGAGATACATGACTGCATTTTGAATTAAGTGATCGCTTGACAGGCAGATTCAGGGAAGAGAGTAGAAGGGACACAGGCAGGAAGGCGCTGAGCATTAGAGAAGAAAGAGGCCTGGGTATAAAGGAGTGGGACCTTTTAAAGAAATAAAGTGAGTGATGTAGGCCAAGGCCAGACCAAGAAGACCTTGATTTGCCTTGACCTTCACCACAAGTATCTATCATGTGTGTCAAATTTCCAAAGAGCCTTGCTCTCAGCAAGGTATTCCAGTAAAGAAAACTTTGGTTAAATGAACACTAAATAGTTAAATAGTTTTTAATATATATATCATGGTTAAAAGTTTTTGCCTCATCTTAGAGTATTAACATCTTACAGTAGCCTTCTCAAGACAAAACGTTCTTTAATATACCCAATGGATAAATCATTTTTTTTGGAAGTTTAAGGCTTGAGAGAAGGTTGAGCAGACATTGTAGGAGAGAGAGGAACCACTTACCAAGTCCCTTCAAGTCATGCCATGTGGACCACAGTTTTTTTGGTCCACAAACAAGTCTTACTTTCCCTCTGACTGCTCTTTTATCATGTGCAATTTTTTTCATTTACCTGATGATGTGTGGCATTGTTCCACGTTCTAGTTACCATAAGAATACTTACCGTTATAATAATTAGTTTCTCTGAGAAAGAAAAATAAAGGGGAAAATGAATCACAAAATATTGTCACTGATGTTCACAGTCTATATGAGTCTAGTCACCATTGCTTAAGAGGTAAAGTTTCTAAAGAATACATTACAATATTAAAAATTTCCCTTCATATTATCTACTTGAAGTTAAAGCAATAGGAATAATACTGGTAGGATTTGAAATTGAGCTCAGACAGAAGATTATATACCACTATACTATGTCACAATCATTAAATAACATTTATTATCTCTTATCTGATCTTTAGATAAATAGAGGTGGTGGCAATAAAAGTGATTTATAATATTTCCAGCTTCTTTCACATAAAATGGGAACAACTATAAATGGAGATATAATCAAATACAAAAGCATGGAAACAGTATTTGAAGTTAATAATGCAGTTTGATGTGATGATATGTACAAGCATATTGCATCAAGGCAAAGGAAAATACAAATGCAATGATCATCTGTTTGGAGTTTATTTCCTATTTATATTGTAGGAAATCATTATTTAAGTACTTATAATATGGTATGAGGGTTATGCTTTTTGTACTTAAGCTGTTCTGACATTTCACAGCTTTATTTAAAACAGTGTATGGTCCACACAGGATTGTGAACACTCTCACTGGCTACAGCGACTAGGGACTAATATATTAACACAACAGCTTTTTAAAAATACACAGGAAACAGCCATTTTAAAGTACATTACAATATATAGACTTAGCTTGAATATCAGTCATATATTGAAGCTACAAAAACAGGTCAAGTGGTATAACAGAGACTATTCCAAATTAGAAGTTAGATCAAGTTTTGGGGAATTTTTTCTGATAGGTCAAAAATGAAATTACTTACAGTAGGATGTCTCACCCTCAGCACTATTGACATTTTGTACTGAATAATTTTCTGTTGAGTGGTGCTATCCTGTGCATTATAGGGTGCTTAGCAGCCTCCCTGGTCTCTACCTACTAGATGCCAGTAGCACCCTCCCAGTTGTAACAAATAAAATCGTCTTCAAATATTGCCAAGCATTCCCTGGGGGGGGCAAAATTAATCACTGACACCTCTCTCCACCACTGAGTTGGAGGGGTATTATGAGGACCAAAAGAGATAATAATGTGTTACTGTTTTTGTAAGTTGTAAATTACTTTACAAGTATTACATCTCTTTATATAATGATATAACTAATTTTCCAGTCTCATAATTGAACAAATTATATTATACAATAAATGGCATTGCTTTCTCACAGCAAAAATTTCTTCATGCTCTTGGCAAAATTCATAAACAAAGCAAGGTCTGGAAGCTCTTCAAGGACAGGATCACATTTTAATCACATTTGTATCCCTAGTACCTAACACAGTTTCCAACACACATCATGTTTCCGTAAATCTTTTGTGATTGAAAAAGAAAGTCTTCAGAGTTGCTAAACATATTTTTCAGAATGCTTTAACTTTAATGGGTTCCAATTAATTACATGTAGTTGACATTCTAAACGTCAGGAAAACTTTCAGATGCATGTGCATGGAGCCAGGGTAAGAGATGTATCGCAAAAGGGGCAGAATGTCCATAATGCATTCTATTGTCCATTACATTTTGTATCTTGTGTTTAATATTTTCAGAAATGTTTGAGAATTAACAAAATCTCCACTGCCACCAGAATAATTCACATCATCATGGATCACTGAGATAGAACTGCTGATTCATTTCTCTCTCACCCACTCTTGCAAACTTTCTTCCAAGGTTTTAAAGATACAATGCAAATTATATCAGTCTCCATTGCAAAAAATACCATTTTCTTAAAATGTCCCACAGGACTCCTCAGAATCTGGCTTGCATCTACTTGTCCAGTTTCATCACTGGCTGCTCATGTGCACGGCTACCATTTTTTAGTCCCTGCTTTCTGCCAGTGCCCAGGCTCTTCCTGCCTGGAGACTTTCATACAAATTGCTCACTCTGCCTCGAAGGACTTTTTCTCCACACTTGTCCTGGCCAACTCTTACTCAATCTTGGTCTTAGTTTAAATATCAACTCCGAGAACCACTTTCATTGACACCTTCACTGCCCACAGACACCACCATTCTAAATTTTGATGTACTTATGGCACTCCTAATTTTCTTCTTTATGGCAGTTATCATATTTACAATATTATTCATATATACATATTTATAATTATACATGTATGTAATATGTGCAGATACATAGATAATGTGTCTCTTTTGTTTACTTTCCCTAATAGGAAATCAGGCAGCGATTATATCATTTTGCACACCCAGCACTTATTACAATGCCTGGCATACAGTAGTTGCCCAATACATATCTATTGAAGAAATAATTAATAAATAAGTAAATATGCACATCTTAATGTTGACTTTCTGAAAAAAACAATTCTAGCAGCAAAGATAGCAATTTAAGTCTGGAAAGGAGAAGATAGCATGGGAAAGGGAAATATTTAGGGGTCAGGAAGGCCCTAGGAAAACTAACCCTTGATGTCTCATTGTATCTGTACCTATTTCCTCCACCAATGCACAAGACCAGCTCAGCTACTCCTCTGTTGCAGATTATTGTTTTTCTTAAAGTACCTCAGAACCTAGCAAGTAAGCACACAATGAGTTTTTGCTCCCACAGTAAGCAGTCCTACTTTTTGGCCGACTTGTCTCTTCAACACATAGTAAAACATGCATTTTCCATCTGTTTGCAAACACTTTCAAAGACTCTGTTGCCTTAAAATGTCATGCAACCAAAGTTCTTTCTTCAGCTTATTTTCCTTCTTTTTTGTATTAATACTTTCACCTTTATTATTTTCCCTCTTTTATACAAATCTTATTTACTATATTGTTTCACCTATCATTTTATTCTAGATAATTTTCCATTTTATCTCAAGCTGTAATTTATCTCCCAAGCTTTAGTCCCAGAGATTCCAACTATCAGTTGAAAATCTGAATCCTCTCCCATAGTGAGCACCTCAAACTTACTAAAGGCAAAGCTTAAGTTAACCACCCTCTTTTTTTCCTATTCTCCCATATCTGCTGTTAGAACCTCCATTCCCTAAGATACCCTGACTATGGACAATATAGTCACTGTTGACTTTTTTTCCACAGTCCCCAAAATCAGCAGTAAGCAAACCTTTCAGTTCCCTTTCTTTTTAATTTATTTGCTTGCAATAGCTGAGTTCCTTACTCACACCTCCCCTCAACATGGAAAAAGCCCTTTCCTCCTTCTGCCAAAATCCCAGCAACCTAATGCTCTTAGAGTACTGTTTATGTATTTGCAGACTTACCTTATATTGATTCAGATTATACTCAGCTACTTGGATAACCCTCTTACTAGATTGTTATCTCCTGCAGGCTCAAGGCTGAGTCTCACTTATGTCTAAATTCCCTAGAAAACTTATACATACAGAAGCCCACGGGCATTAAGAAAAAGGCATGGGCACTGAATTCAGGTAGACCGGCACAAATCCTGACTTTATCACTTGATAGATCATCTTAAACAAAGTCCCTAAACTCTGTGAGCCTCAGTTTCATAGTATTTAGAATTCATTAAACCGAAGCTAACTTTCCAAGTTACTGTAAAGATATGACATATAAACACCCAACACAATGCCTAGCATGGAAGAGGCACCCGGCAAAATGGGAGATGTTCGAATAGCAGTAACCATTACTGCATTGTAATAGAGAATCAACATATATGGGTTAAATTAAACCTCCTGTCCTTCAGGAGGTTATAATCTAATCAAGGAAAGAAGTCACTGCCATATGCTAACATGTCACATTCTAAGCAAAACATAACATGAATGCATAAAATCACCAACAAGTTCCAAGGTTGTGGGAGGAAGAAGAATCACCTTCTCCCAAGGTGGAGAAGGTGTTTCTCTGAAGCAGGGGTCCCTAACTCATGTGCACAGACTGATAGCTGTCAGTGGCCTGTTAGGCCACAACAGCAGGAGGTGAGCAGAGCTCAGCTTTCTGTCAGATCAGCTGTGGCTTTAGAGTCTCATAGAAGCGCAAACCCAATTGTGAACTGCGCATACGAAAGATCTAAGCTGCATGCTTCTTATGAGAACCTGATGCTTGATGATCCCACCCTCCACCCCTACGAACGTGGAAAAAATTGTCTTCCATGAAACCAGTCCCTGATGCCAAAAAGGTTGGAGACCGCTTCTCTGAAGGACACAGAATCTTCTGCAAAATCTCTTGCAACATGGAACAAACCCAGTAACAGGCCTAATCTGAACAATAAAGGGTTTACTCTCATTTATCTTTTCTTTAAAAAAAAATTAAGCTTGTTTTAAATGAGTCATTAATTATTTATTTACTTCACTAATTACTCATTTCTTTTTTATCTACTTTTTTATTAAAAGTCTTCTTAATGCAGGGGGGAAATGCTATCTTGGAAAAGGCACAAATCTAGTCTAAATCACTTCTTGGTGTTTTTCTCTGAGATCAACTATAAAGTCTGATGTGACAGGCTATATGATCTTAAATGAGTCCTTTTACTCCTGAAACCTCAGTGATATCTTCAGTAAAACAGAAAATGTGGATATTTCTGTGTTGTACAGGAAACAAACAAAGAGTGAGCTAATGAGCTCCATTTTATAACAGATGTCAAAGGAGCTCATACGGTTGGTCTAGTTTTCTCCTTGTGAAAAACAGAGAAAACCTTTATTAATGGTCAACCTCCCGCACCATTCATTCCCCAGATTGTATGACCCTGTTTGGAAAAGAGAATGTGAGGAATCTGGCCTTTCTAATTACGAGGCACTATCACATAAATCATTGCCAGAGCTTTTATACCCATAAAACTATTGACTATTGAAGAAAAATTCAAGTTAAGTGGAACAACTTTGAGAGAGGTGGGAAAATCCATTGTTGAAAATTTCAAAAGAGTGATGACATGCCTACCTCCAAAGCTGGAAGTGAAAATAAGAAAGGACATTAAAATAAAAATTGGTGATAAGATGTTATTTTGAGTCTATTGGGAGAGTATGGGTAACAAATAGTGATTTAGGATATTTCCTTTCCTCTTTCTTCATCATGCTTCTCAAGAAGAGAACAAAGAAAGAAAATACTCTAAATAACCATCACCAAATCTGGACTTTTCATACACACACACACACACACACACACACACACACACACACACATACATAGCAAAAAATTCCAATCAAGCAGTGAAGGAAATTAAGACAACTTCCAGCTGTGAGGGTGTAGGAAGAAAAGGGTCAGAGAGAGATACTACAAATGCACCTCTTATACCCTGTGGCTCAGACCTTCTTGGTTGAGGCCTTTAGTTACAGAAAAGTTAGAATAGATCCAAGAATAAGGGCAAACAGTTCAAAACCAGTTAGGGTACTGGAAAACAGATGGGGCTTCCTGGGACCTGGTGTCACTTCCTAGAACCCATCTGTATTCCCATGTATTGTCCTCTCCCCAGGCTGGTGCTTAGCTAGTTGATATGACTGACTTTCCCAGTATGGAAAGATGTGTACCCACTCATCTGGAATAGGCATCTGGATCTTTCTTAGAGAAGACTAAACAATTGCTCCCCATTTTTAAAAACATTCCTGTTTCTGTTGCTACTTTTATGCCCAAGGCAGAGAACCATGTGGATGCTCATTAATTGAAACTTTGCCCCTGCTTTGGAAGAGATTTGTCTCAGCATGTCCTTCAAAGGAATTTCTCACTATGTTCTTCAGTAAGTCCATATTTTATTTGGAGAAAAGGAAGGAAAGAAGAAGACAAGAGGAAATACAAATAAGAAGAAAAAGAAACAGAAGCATGGGGGCAAGAAAGTCCGAGAAAGAAAGAGACTATCGGGTGCTTGTGCATGACTCTCTTTCATATGGAATTAATGGTGGTTTAATGGAGTATGAAAGGATGTTTTACTGGAAACAATGAAGAACAATTGTCTAGCTCACGTTTCATTTCACAGGTCATTATTGCATTAAGAAGTAAATCGACCAAGTCCGGTAAATAACAGTCTGCGTATTGCCGAGAGCTTCAAACCAACAATTTTAGCCATCGCGAACTAATATCTCTGTCATTTTAACCCTTGCAGGGTTGTGCTAGGGGGCTAAACAATTACAGTCTTCACCCAGTTCTAGCAGGTGAGCATAATTCATTGCCCCTCTAGTCCCTTCTTTTGCAAAACCCAGGAGGCCATATTTTAGCATTGTTGTTTTGTTGATGAGCCAGCCTTAGCCAAATGCAGCTCTGGTGGCCTTGAAAAACAACCCCCATTTTAGTGAGTGCTGCAGGCATCTTTAAACAGACTGCTTCCTCTGCAAAATTAATTGCTGCAAAATGTGGTGCTCCCTCATCTAAGCTTCACAAGCTCATACTCAGCTATTTGGGTGGGCCATAGATGTGTCTGAGAGATCTAGGGAAAATGAGCTGTTTTGCTTTATTATAGAAGTTCACGTTTGTGTCACCAAGCATCATCAGGCACTGGACATCCAGGAGTTTCTAATGTTTAAATTCTGTTCCATTAACTCAGTGGCAGTTGGTGAATGAGGTCAATGCTGGATGTATTTTGAAGCAATAGCATAGTAAATAAACATGTCAAAGATAGTTCATAGTAAATAATCATTTAAAATATATACAGTAAAATACGTATTTAAAATGCATATTAAAATAAAATAATTTTTTGCTTCAACTTTTAGCCAAAATGAGACAAAAGTCAAGTTAAGATCATAATGTAACATACTCATGTCAAAGACAACCAGGTTATAATGACCATTTTCTTTTTGAATCAGAACCTGATGCTCCCCCTGCATAGTGGATGTGGAATTCTCCACAATTCTACAGTACCTCTAATACACGATAAAGGAGGTCTAATTTTTTTCCTGAAAGAAAAAAAGTCTTGCAGAGGTGGCATCAGTATTCCAATTTCTTATTATTTCACCTTGCACAACTAATACTAAGGTCTTACAAAGAACCATGGTGTGCCAAATTATAGCCCCCCAAGATGTTTATGCCCTAAGCCTGAATGTGTGAATGTGGCAGGGGGAGTTTGCAGATGTGATTAAGGTTATAGATCTTAAACTGAGGAGATCATCCTGGACTATAAAACCTTAGACGTAGAGAACTTTCTCTGGTCAGGATAAGACCGATGAAGTAGAAGAGAAGGCAAAAGAGATGCAAAGCATGACAGGAACAGAATTAGCTGTGGCTGGCTTTGAAGATGAAGGGAGTCACAAGTCAGGGGGTGCAGGCAGCAAGCAGGGACATGGTGACCTCAGTCTTCAGCCATGTGGAACTGAATCTGGCCAAGAACCTGAGTGAGATTGGAAACGAATTCAACTTCAGAGACTCCAGAAAGAAATGTAATCCTGCTGATACCTTAATTTTGACTATGGGAGATTCTAAGCAAAGAAATCAGCCAAGTTCACCAGAATTCTGACAGAACTATGAGATAATACTTGGGTGTTGTTTCAAACCATTAAATTTTTAATAATTTGCTATAGCAGCAATAGAAAATGAGTCAAGAACCAACTAAGATGTGACGTTCAAATGTTTGAGTTACTATCTGATATAGTTTGGATTGTCGTTCCCCTTAAATCTTAAGTTGAAATGTGATCCCCAATGTCAGAGTTGCAGCTTAGTTGGAAGTGTTTGGGCCATGAGGGCAGATCCCTCATGAATAGCTTGGTGCTGTTCTTGCACAAAGAGTGAGTGACACGCCTCTCCATGTCACACGCCTGCTCACTCTTCACCTTCCGCCATGATTATAAGCCTCCTGAGTCCTCAGAATTCCAGTAGTTGCCCGCACCATGCAAATCCATGAGCTAAAATAAACTTCTTTTCTTTATAAATTACCCAGCCTCGGGTATTCCTCCATAGAAACACAAAACAAACAAATACACCATCTCAACCAGAACAGTGATAAATGGTGGCAGGAATGGAGGCAATGGAATGGAGTAACAGTCACTAACAGTTACTTAGTGCTTATCCCATGCCAGGAGTACAGCTGTTTTTTTATACACGTTTTGTGTATAAAGCCTCAAGAACTGATTCTTTGCCCCTAACATGTTCAAACAGAAAGACAGAATCTGGCCTAAAGGTATGGATAAGCTGGTTTCCACATGGGCAATAACCAAGAAAAGTTGCTTCTTACCAACATCACCCAAAAGGAAAGAGATTATTATCCATAGCCACATTTTTAAAAAATAGCTTTGACTCCCTTTCTTCATGGTAATTACTTTCAGGAACTTATATTCAATTTTTATTAATGTTATTCCCATGAGGGTGCTAAGCAAATTGGAATTGGGTCCTACTGGGAGTCCTTAATTCCATCGTAGACAGATTGGCTTCTAGGTATAGGAAAATCTCTTTTCTTTGGTGTTCCTTTCCTTGGCATGCTTTACATAATAACCAACTCATTTTTCAGGATTTCCATTTGTTATATAAATGAGTTTTACCATCATTATTCTTACTAAAATAATAAGTAATACATACACATGATTTTCTAAAAGTGGTGACTTTCCCGTTTTTCCTTTTGAGTAGTGATGCTGAAGATCAAAATAGCAAAGGGGTAAAAGCATTTGATTTTTTTCTTGTTCACTGTATATGTTTTAGTGTATCATTTATTCATTTATGTGTTGTTGAGTCAGAAATAAAAGACTTTAGATGGTTGCCAGATGCCAAAAGGCTATAACAAGTGATATTTGAGACTAAGCTTTGAAAGAACTCTTTCCCCAACACTGAGAATTATCACACTTTTTAAATCATTGCCAATCTGATTGGTAAAACATAACAATAATAATAAAATTGGTCACTATTGTCTTAGTAGAGGTAGAATCTTTACTGAGTTTCTCTCTCTTAATCCTAACAATAATGAGTATGTAATATTCATTATCTTCACTTCCCAAATGAGGAAACTGAGCCTTAAAGAAGTTAAGCAATTTGCTTGCAGTAACACATCAAGTGAGTGGACGTAATCAGGACAGTACAGGCACTCTTAACTTATACTTTGATTATGATAAAAATGGGGCATTTTATGTTTCTTCACATTTGTTTTATTTCTGTGAGAAATACTTCTTGGAATCCTTTGCATATTTTTTTCAATTGGTTTGTTCCTTTTTGTTCTAAACACTAGTAAGTTTTTTTAATATTAGGCAAATTAGCTTTTTATCAAATGAGTTGCAAGTTTTTTAGTTTTGTGTTTAATATTCCTTTTTTTTTTTTTTTTTTTTTGAGTTGGAGTCTCACTCTGTCACCCAGACAGGAGTGCGGTGAGTGCAGTGGCACGCTCCCGGTCACCGCAGCCTTGACCTGCTGGGCTCTGGCGATCCTTCCGCCTCAGCCTTCCAAGTAGCTGGAACTACAGGTGTGTGCTACCACACCCAGCTAATTTTTTTTTTTTTTTTTGATTTGTTGTAGAGATGAAGTCTTGCCAAGTTGCCC
Source organism: Carlito syrichta (assembly GCF_000164805.1). Classification (NCBI taxonomy): domain Eukaryota; kingdom Metazoa; phylum Chordata; class Mammalia; order Primates; family Tarsiidae; genus Carlito; species Carlito syrichta. The sequence continues at coordinate 82,603 of NW_007252289.1, read as the reverse complement.
AGGTGGATCTCGAACCCGCGGGCTCAGGCAATCCACTCACCTCAGCCTCCCAAAGCACAGGATTACATGCTGAGCCACTGAGCCCAGCTGTCTTTAATATTCTTTGTTTGCAGAAGTTTTAATTCTTACACGGTCAAATTTTTCAAATTTTCCCATGTTTCCTAGATTTTAATTCATGAAAGGAAATATCTCCATAATTCTAAGAGTATACAACCATCAATATTTTCTGGTAACTCTTTGGATTTTTAAAAAATCTTTAATCATATAAAATTATTTTCATAAAGAAAAAGATACATATTCCTAAGTGATTTTCTTACTAAGAGATTAGGAAGAAAAATTCTAAATGCATTTTTTAAATGTTTCAGCATTGTTAATTGGATAATTTCTAATTTTCCACGATTTAACATGCCACTTTTATAAACTAAATTCTCAAATGCATTTAAATCAATTTCTGACTTTTAAAAACTTTTTGTTTCATTAATGTATTTATTTCTATGACATTTTTAATGACTGCTTTCAAGTTGTGAGAAACTAACATTAATTTTTATGTATTGTGAGTATGAAAATACATGAAGAAAAAACTACAGCCTCAATAAAAGAATCTTTTAGATGCATAATACTGAAACAAAAACTTGTTTAGTACCTATTCATGAACTGGTTTGGTGCCTGTTGACAAGGTCCAAACATTTTGTTATTGCCGGGACTGCTCAATTATTCCCTTACTTTAAAATTCACACACACGCAAATATAAAATAATCAAGCAAACATTTATTCATTTGACATAGAGATAAAATAATCTAAAATTTGAGCTTCCACCTTGTAAATCTTTCAATACCATTGTACCCAAAGAATGAAAGCAGAAATGCAGAATGTCTCCATTATTAAAATTTGAAGACTAGGAAGACAGATTACTATTCAATGAAGTCCTAGAAATAATACAGGAAAGAGAAAAAAACAAAAATGAAAAAGAGAAAATAGAGAGCCAGTGTGTCATCATGGCAAAAAGTCAAGCAACTTCTTTTAGTAACATGAATTTAAAAATAGCTCGTCTGGAGAAATAACTATGTGACTTCTTCTCATACAACACAGCACGGAAATGTGAATAGACTTCTCACAAAGGATTGTTAACTTGAGTAGTAAAAGAGAACTGAGTATTTAAATAGGAGCTGTTGCTAATGGCAGATAATCCTGGGCTAGGCAAACTTATTTCTTTTATTGACTGAGTTGAATGCCCAGAATCAATTAAGTACTCTCTAGAATAGTTTCTAATTCTAGAGCTAGTTTCTAATCCAGAAACCCAAGATGCATCTGGTGACTGTTTACTTATAAAAATGGAATTTAACAGGAACTAATAAAGTCTAATACATAAGTTAAAAAACAATTCTCTTTAATATATATTTCCTCAGAACAAAGAAAGAAAGATACCCATATGGTGACCACAGTTACATGTATCTATTCAGCCCTTGAAATGTGAATAGTAAAACTGAGGAACTAAATTTTAAATTACATATAATTTTAAATAATTATAACTTAAAATATAAAATTGATAATATTATTGAGAATGTTTAAGTATATTTGAAATAATTTTTATATGTGATACTTTTTTGATTGTAAAGTTTATAAAATCTATATACAGATCAAATATTATTTTTAATTTTTATTTTAAATATGTGAGGTACAATTCAGGGTTAGGGATACAAATATTCATTATGCAGGTACCCTTGTTGATGAAAATGTACTTTATGAATTGAGATTGTTGTAACTGTAAAATATACAAGTTTCAAAGACATCATATGAAGACAATGTGAAAGATCTCAATTTTTATATTGATTACATCTTTAGATAATATTTTGAATATATTGAGAAAAATATATATTATTACATTTAATTTTATCTGTTTCTTTTTATTGTTTTACCTTTTTAAAGTTGCTCACTAAAAAATTTAAAGTACACTTGTGGCTTACATTATATCTCTACTGAACAATGCTGTGCTGGATAGGTAATGCTCAGTTCTTAATTCTATTCTACATTTCTAAAAGAATCACTGACAAATTGAGGAATATAAAAAATAAGCCAGTTCCTTATGAAAATTTAAAACATTTATGCATCTAAAGATACTATCAACAGAATAAAAAGGCAACACACAGAATGGAGGTAATATTTGCAAATCATATATCTGATAAGGGATTAATATCCAAAATATATAGAGATCTTCCAAAACTCAGCAGTAATTAGCCAGGCATGGTGGTACATGCCCTCAGCTATTCAGAAGGCAGAGTTAGGAGGAGTGCCTGACCCTGAGAGGTCAAGACTATGGTGAGCCATGAGCATACCTTTGCACTCCAGCCTGCATGACAGCATGAAACCCTGACTCAAAAATAAAATAAAATAAAATAATATAAAATAAAACTCAACAATAACAAAATAAAAAAGCAAACCAATTCAATAATGGGTGATGGACTTCAGAAATCACTTCTCCAAACAAGATGTAAAAATGGTCAAGAAACTCATGAAAATATGTTCAACATTATTCATTGTTAGGAAAATGCAAATACATACTACAATGAAATGTCACCTCACGCTCATTAAAGTGATTAATATATTTTTTGAAAATAACAAGTGTTACCAAGGATGCAAAAAAACTACAACCTTGTGTGCTGTTGGTGGGAACGTAAAAGGGTACAGCTACAATGGAAAACAGTATGATGGTTCCTCAAAAAGTTAAAAATTGAATTACCATATGATAATTTCATTTTCAGGAATATAACCAAAAGAATAGAAAGCAGTCTCTAAGAGATAGCTGTATACCCATATTCATAGCAGCATTATTTCTAATAATGAAAATATGGAAGCAAGCCACAAGTCCACAGAAGATGAATAGATAAGAAAAATGTGGTATATCCATGCAATGGAATATTATTCAACTTAAAAAAATCTGTAATATGCTACAACAAGGATGAACCTTGGGAATATTATGCCAAGTAAATTAAGCCAGTTACAAAAAAACACTGCATTATTCTACTTATATAATGTACTTAGAGTAGTAAAAATCATAGAGACAGAGAGTAAAATGGTGATCGCTAGGGACAGAGGTAAAGGACCAATAAGTTATTGTTTAAATGGGATTAAATATTGTTTTGAGCTTAAGTTTTATGAGATGAAAAGTTATATGGAGATGTATGGTAGTGATGGTTGCACAATACTACGAATGTATTTTATACCACTGAACTGCACACTTAAAAAAGATTAAGATGGTAAAATTTGTTATGTGTATTTTGCCACAATTTTAAAAAGCCAGTCTAAAAAGTGAAGAACTAAAAAAATAGTCATATGTTGACTAACAGAAGGAATTTAGAATTCTGTATTTGGAGGAAGCTTCTTGACTTATAAAAATGACTGCCTTAGGGTCTTTGAATATGTGAAAGGCTGTAATATGGAAAGATTTACAGGTGATATAAAAAGTTTGTACTCTGTCACACCCAAAGGCAAACTGGGTTACTTGGTAAAAGTCATAGAAGGAAAATTCTAACAGTTAAAATTATTCAAAATATATTAGGCAGTCTTATAAGGGAGTGAAGCCCCACTGCCTCAGAAAATTGAAAGTAGAGTCATCTATGCATTGAATGGGAAGTAGAATTGATTGACCTGCGAGGCACCATCCAAACCAAAGATGCTTCAATCTTGTAATTTCTTTTAAACCGGATTGCATTCCTGAAGACTAATAAATAAATTTGAGACAGTATTTCCCAAAATGTGTTCTGAAGTACACTAATTCCAAGAGACACTAATGTGCAGTATGAACATGCACTCACTAGTCAAAACATTTGAGAAATACTGGGTAGCACTAAATTAAACAGTATTTTTTTTAATCTAAGAATTTATCAGAATCTAACATTTTATTTTACATGGTGATGTCCAAAATGAAAATAGTCAGAATTTTCAACACTTATGAACCACACTTTTACAATCTCCTGAAATTAGCAAATGGAAGAACTTTCTTTGAAAAGTCTATTGTGAGGTGAAATCAGCAGTCACTGGGCACTGCTAGGGGAGAAGGGGAAAGAGGAGGGTAGGACACATGACAGCACAATGAGTACTTCGTTCACTACCAGGGGAAGTAAGGGCCAGCTAGAAATCCAAACTTCATCTGCATGCAGCCCACTTATGTAGTAAATCCTCACTTGTACGCTACAATTCTATAACAAATAAATACATTAGAAAAGACAGTTCTAAAACAAATTTTGCAATAATTAAATCTATAAATTAAAACATGCAGCCAACCCTCTGTATCTATGAGTTCCATATTAGTGGAGTTAACCAACCACAGATCAAAAATATAAGAAGAAAAAAAAAATTCCACAAAGTTCCCAAAAGTAAAACTTGAATTTGCCATGTGCCAAGTTCTATGTTGAATCCACGTGAATGAAATGTTGTGTAGGCATTGTATTAGGTATTATAGAGTAATCTAGAAATGATATAATGTATATGTCAGGCTGTACATAGGTTAAATACAAATTCTATGCTATTTTATATAAGGAGCTTGAGCATCTGTGGATTTTAATATCCACGGGGGTCCCAAAACCAAACCCCCATGGATACTGAGAGACAACTGTAACTATCTATTATACATGAAGAAGAGGAACTAAATAAGACTTTTTTTGTGGTGGTTATAACTCTGCCTTTCAAAAAGGTTAAAGCAATTGACAGTTACTATTTTTTACCAAGTAAAGTGGAAATATGTGAATTATTAAGTTAAATATATCTTTGGATACAAACCCTCCGATGATTCAGACCACACAAAGATAATTATCTAGAAGTAGTTATGAGGCCGAGCTTTGGAGTCAGATAAACATAGAATTAAATCTTGGTTCTGAGCATTCTAGCAGTGAGACCATGAAAAATTAACTTCCCCACTTGTATTTCCTCAAATGCTGAAAGGGAATGGCAATCCCTACATGTTAAGGTTATTGTAAGGATAAATGAGAAAATGTATAAACTACTTAGCATAATGCTGGCACATGGAGTGTGCTAGATAAATGGCAATTATTATTATTGCTAATTTATGTGGATAATTGCTGCAATAATTACACAGTGTCAGCTTGCTTTGTTCTGTGTAGACAGAGCTGTGTGTGTGTGAAGAAAGCTAACAGATCTAAAACAATTACTATTGAAGAATACAGAGAAAGAAGGAAGAAAACTTGAATGGAGGGTATAGGGTACGTCGTAGTCTTAAAAACACAGTTCATTCCTGAACCTTTTGTCAATTAGCTTTATGGCTTGCACAAGTTATCTACTATTTCTACATCAGTTTCCATATGTATGCAATAATAACATCTAATTCAAAAGGTAGATCCTATTGATGGCATTAAGTGAGATAATTCACCTAAAGGCATCAGCATAGAATCAGGAACATGGTGGACCCTAAGCAAATTTGAGTATTGCTGTTATTCTTAATGGAAGATGTGAGGAGCAAGACAGTCACAGTAATAAAATGTCTAGATTGAGGAAAGGAAAAGGAATTTGTTCCCATGTATCACATGACTGTTCACATCATTCTTTACAGATCACTCACGAAAACCATTCCAACTCACAGCATGCAATCAGATACTACTAGGCCATTCACTACCCGGAGACCAGGCAAGTCATGGGTGAGTGAGAAAATAAGGTGAAGAAAAGGTGCTCCTTGGGTCTTCACAAAGTATCACTGAAAGCCTTATCCTCCTCTGTAGTCACATATCCCAAAGAGTCTAATATTTCCTGAGACTCCACTGAGCCTTTATATTTTAATACCCTGGCATCTGGAATCCTAAAAGTCTAATGTTTAGTCATAAATATCTGCTGAGATTAAAGAGCTATATACCAAGTTTCAATCTTTGGGGCCTATAATTGCTTGGGAAAAGAGAATGGTATTTCCCCCTCTAGCTAAAAGAAAAAGACCTCTGCAAGCACAGATACTGGCAGACAAATTTTCTAACAACCATTTCCTCTCTCCATATCTTCTTCCTCCCTCTCCATTCTTCCATTTTATATAATACCATCTTGCCGTCATTCTCAGGACAAATGGAAAGAAAGAGAAGTCTGGAAAGCTTAAAGAAAAGACACTTTTCAAGATCTAGCAATCTAGCAATGAAGAGTTGGGTAAATGCTAGCCATTCTCTGTTAAGCAGCTTAGCACACGTCTCAACATCACGGGATCTTTCCCATTATTCAGTTAGAAACCAATTCATCACTCTATGGGCTAAGAGTCAAATGCCAGCTTTATTTTCTTTTTTATCAAGCTAATATTTTATTTTTGATTTGAGGTGAGTCACTTTTAAGGTCTCTACAGTGTTTTATAACTTTCTTGCTTGAAAAATATCCAAGAAGTAACACAATTTGCAAATGTTTCTGACTCTCCTAGTAAAGAATGCAAAACTCACCTGCCCTGAAGGTGGATTTGGTCAGAAGTTCTAGTCACACCACAGTACTTTGCTGGGAATGATGTCAAGAAAAGTGTGGGAAAAGCTTATCATGAGCTTATCTTTTTAATATAATGATTCAACATGGAATTTTAAAATAAACTTAGTACTGAGCCCAGTTTTAGCCAGTGATGCACAATGAAAGTGACATTTTGAGGTCATTCAATTCACTTCAATTCTAGGGAAAAAATGATCTATTAAAAAAAAGTTTAATGTACTCTTTTTATTCACAGGCTTAGTTTAGAGTAAAAAAATTCAGGTATCTTTTTAGTTAAAGTTCTGTTCCCTTTTGAAAATACATACAGTGTGTATACAGGCTAGTATGTTTATGTTTTAGTATTTAGCACAGGGAGTTAATTCTTGGTTATTCATGAGAAATTGAAGCCACCCACCATTTTTTACATTAAAAATAGTCTTAATATCTTATTTAATTCAAAGGGAGCATAAAGCTCTATAGGAGCGATTCTCAAATCTAACACAGAAGAATCACGTGTGTGTGTGTGTGTGTGTGTGTGTGTGTGTGTGTGTGTGTGTTTTAATGCAAAGGCCTGGACTTAACTAAAACCTATTGTTTCAAAATCTCCTCACTTGCAAATGAATGTTTAACATCCTAGATGATTCTGATGATAAGCCCATTTTGGGAACCACTATCCTCAATACATCATGAATGAGAGGATTTTTGCTTATTTGTTGTGTTTAAAATTTTTTAAATTAAAGAACAATACTTTTTAAACACAGTATAAATTATCAGACAAATTAGGTATATAAAATATAAGCCTTGCATTTTATTTGTTAGATTCAAAAGATATAAAATTTCTCTGTCAACTTGTTTTGTTTCTAAATAGTAAGTTTCTGTAAGTATCTCCCTGTAGCCCAGTAGCCAAAAGTTTTCAGGCCAGTCAGGTCACCGGACCACACATAAATCAGCTCACCACCAAGCCATGCTCACTCTCACCATGGGCAGCCTCCTAACTGCACAGTTGCCTCCAGACTTGGCTTCCATTGCAGCTAGTACAATCTCTTCAGATCGTGAAGAAAATCCTGTCACCACCTGTCTGAAGCCCTCCAATACAATACATAGAAATAGAGGGGCAACACCTTGAGAGCTTTTCTATCCTCTCCATAAGTCCTGCTTTCTAAAAAAAAGAAAGAAAGAAACGAAAGAGAGAGAGAGAGTTAGAGAGAGAGAGCAAGAGAGAGAGAGAGAAAGAGAGAGAAAGAGAGGAAGAGAGAGCGAGAGAGAGAGAGAATAAAACATACAGAACAAACCCGAGGCAGGAGTGGAAGGTGAAAGGAAAGAGAGGATGTCAGTCAAAGGACACAAAGTAGCAGCTACACAGTACAAATAAGTCTAGAGATTCAATGCATAGTATGAGCACTCTAGGTAATAACATTGTATCGTATTCAGGATTTTTACTAAGAGAATAGATTTTTTATGCTCTTGCCCCAAAAAAGTAGTGGTTGCCTATATGAGATGTTAACTTGCTTCACTACAGTGACTATTTTATTATATACAAGATTATCAAAACATCACATTATGTACATGAAATTTTAAAATAAAATACATAAATAAATACATATTCTGAATAAAATCCAAACTTTTTACCCTGTCCTACAAAGAGGTTGACTCCTGTGTATTTGCAGCTACCCCTCCTCTCAAAAACTACACACACTGGTCTCCTTTCCACCCACTCCTCAGTCATACTGAAGACCCTTTTTTCCCAGAGCCCCTGCTCTGGCTGGTCCAACTCTCCAGAAGGTGCCTCTCTCTGCTCAGAGCAGTGATTCCTCACTCCTCATTCATGTCCCATTTCAAATGTAACTATTTCAATAGCAACTCCTCTCTCCCTCTCTCTCTCTCTCTCTCTCTTTCTCTCTCTCTCTCTCTGTCTCTCTCTCTCTCTCTCTCTCAAACACACACACACACACACACACACACATTCAAACTACCTCTCTAACCAAAAACACTATTGCATCTTCTTCATTCTCCCAGAATATTTTTTCATTTATGTGTCTTGCCCTACTAGAATATAATCTTGATGGCAGCAGGAATGTTGTCTTGTTCACTGCTATGGTTCCCATGTTGAGAAAGGCGCTGGTAGACAGATGGTGGTCAAAATGCACTTGTCGAATGAATCAAAATGTCAGATTCTGCATGTAGCATGCACAAGATTCTCAAGCAATGCAGCATTCATCTTACCTCCCTTAGACTTTGCTGTCATGGCTGAGAAACGGTAAAGTGCCATTGAAACTGAAGCTCTGATTTCTTTCTGTCCCTTCCTAACAATGCTGGTGCCCCATGTGTAAGAACCAGGGTATAAGGTGATGCCATCCATTCATGGTCTGGGACAGACATGCAATAAGTTCAAAGCCCAAATGGTAAGCTCTGGTATCTGTCTAGTCCTGCCTAAATGGAATATTAATTTCAAGTCTTTGTTTTTCTAAATCGTTTTGGATTTTCAGATCATCAGATGGCTCCGTAATCAAAAGAAATCCTTTCCAGAATAAAATGTAAATGGTTCTCAGAGAATCGCCTGCTTGGGATTAGCTGTCTTGCTCTGTATTGTCATGCATTTTTCAAAGTTGGCAGCAAATGCAAACTTACAGATAAGTATAAAACAAAATTAACAGCTCACTTTTCCCCTGGCTACACACCCTGCATTACACAGATAGCAAAACCCACTGGCACAGTGTTCCTTAGAGCTGATCCACATGAATGGTTTTCGGTCCCAATGCCAGAGTGTATGACAATATGTTGGGACCTGTGGATATGTCTGGGTGGGTGGTTTCTGTGTGAAATTATATGTGCAAATAAAATCTGTTATTTTCCAAATTAAAAATAAGCCTCAAAGGCAATGGACTCCAAATGGCTTGGAGAGATTTGTAATAAAATATGGAAAGGATGTAAGGGTGTGTCAAACTCAATGACATTTGTAATAAATATAAAATTTGGTTTTAGTTGTCTCCATTTTCATCTTAGCTGTGTTGCTTTCTCTGGTTTACTGAAGATGCTCAGAGATTCTTGTCTTGAAGAGGGAAATACGCATTCATTTCCTTAAGATTAAATCTGCGCTTTTCTCATCCCAGATTGTGGACAGGAACTAGAAAGTAGCTAAGATAAAATGGTTTAAAAAATAAAAAGGAACTTGCATCAGGGAAGGAGGATTTGCTCATACTTTGGAAGTCAAAGAAAAACACTGCAATCCTGTTAGCACCCGGAAGGCACCATTTACTATGTGCTGTCTCCTTCCTTGCAAGAGGACACAGATTGTATTTTTAGTGCAGTAAACTGAAGATTCCACTGTGGGAATCCTTGCAGTTGGTACCTATAGCAACCTCATTTAGAATGTTATAAAACTTTAAAGCATCAGGAGTTTAGGCAGTCAGTCATATATACCTCCATACAGACACTCAGACACTCAAACACATGCATGCTTGTCCACACACTGATAGTAAATGGCTTGTAATATTATATTATCCACAGAGTTTTACCATTGAATCATGTTTGACAGCCATGGCAGAGAGCTGAGAAAAATCAAATACACCAGCACTGAAACCAGCAGCAAGAACATATTTGTGCCTAAACTGCATATTGCAACACATGGTAAACAACCACCTAAATTTTCATCAAAAGAATGTTCTCATGATTTAAATATGGGTCACTTGATTGACATTTTAGAGTTCCTATTTGTAACAGATGCTTTTAATGCAGCCTCATATATTTTTGGCACTCACTTTCACACATCAAAGGCTGTTACTGTAAAAACCTATTACTTTATTCTAAGAAAGGTTTTTTGGTGGTCACAGGAAAGAGCGTACTTGGCCTGTGTTCAGAGAAAGCCAAAAGACTGGAGAGTTAATGTTTTCCAAAGCATTCCTCAGTCAATGATGAGCAGGGAGTTGAGGTGTAAATACATTAGCTTCCTTGTGGCTTGGTTGGGATAATTTAGGGTTATTTTCTCATGGTCTCCTGAAGTTCTCCATCAGACTTGAACCCCGGCTTCAACAGTGGTAAACCGTTTGATAACACATTCTTTATTGGCTTTATTTCTTTTCCTGTCTAACTATCCTACAGGTGTTTTCTGGGATTACCCCACCACCACCACCACAACCCCCATTTAAACTACCTGGTTTCTTAGCCTTATATCAGGCTCTGCTTCTGGGACAACCCAAACTAAGATACTATCTTCACTTCTTATTCTTTTCTATCAGGATGAAATGTAATTTTTATTAAATATTCTGGGTCATGTATCTTTTGTTATTGATTCCACAGACATATGATCTTCATCAAAAATCACAAGTCTAGAAAAGCCCCATAATTATTCACATCACGGACTTATTTTAAAGTATGAGAATGTTTTTTCCATAGCATAAATACCTATAATAGTGGGATAACTCTTAAACTGATAGAAAAATGTACTGTAGAAAACTATTTGAGTAGATCTACAGGGAAATAGGAGGGTAGCCACCTGTCTTTTTTTTTTTTCTTTTCTCCCCACATATTTTCTTATGTGTCCCTGAATTTAATTCTTCTGTGTAAAAATGTATTTGCTGGTAATATTCAACAAAGGCAACCAACATATCAAAATGAATATTTTCTCAGCATTTTCATGCACTCAGCACTGATTTAAAAAGCTATAATTTAAAAGTCAAACTGTAGTTCCCACAGCTTGTCATTCTATTGCACAGATAAGCCTTCACAATATGGAAAAATATAAAATAAATATTAAAAAGTATGACTATTCAAGCATGAAATTTTATAGTAATTAAAATAATTATATGTGGAAACAGCTCAAACTACCAAACGCTGTATTGAGCAGTAGAACATAAGGAAGAAAGGTGGAAACAAGCAAAAAGACACCTAGAACTATCTGCATTTTAGTATTCCACGTTATAGATGAATCCTTAAACCAATGACCTGAAGGCCTCAATTCCATCTGCATGCTTTTGAATGGTTTGAAACCATAATTCATTCATTTGACCAGTCAACCAATATTTGTCGAGAGTTCCCTCAAATACACAGCAGTGAGCAGGACTAAATTCCTGTCTTCATGAAGTTTGCATTCCAAAGGAGCAAACAGTAAGCAAGAACAGTTATAATATATTGTCAGGAGATGAGACTCTGACAAAAAATAAAGCAGACCTATGAGGTCTAGAAAATAATGGCTGAGTGGTTATTTTACATAGGGTGGTCAAGGATGGCTTCTCTGAGGAGTTCTTATTTTAAAAGAAGGAACCAGATCTCAAAGAGGTGACAGTAAGGTATTTTAGGTAGAGGAAAAGCTAGGGCAAAGTCTCTGAGGTAGGAATAAGATTTTCGTGTTAAAGAAAAAATAAGACCAACATTAGTCAGTAAAAGGGATTTTTTACAAGAGATGAAGTGGGAGAGGTGCTACAAGACTTGTAGGGTGGTAGTTTGAACTTCATTCTGGAAGGCCACTGGAAAATTAAAAGCAAGTTAAAACAGAAGCAACAAGTATAGGGCTCAGCAAGATGGTGACAGGACAAGCTGAACTGTGATGATCTCCACAAAAGGTGGCTCCTGAAGGCAGTTCCACGCACCCCAGCAGTTGCCACCTACACGGGGGGTGGCTGCTATAGCCAGTCCCAAGCAGCAAACAGCCTCCATAGCACTATGGGGACTACTGCTGTTTGTAACCAGGTGCTGAACAGCTGCTGACACTGTGGCTCTTGGCTCTGGCTCCAGGGAATTTCAGGTTCCCTCCTCCACCCCAAGCCACCAGGAGCACATCAAATGCAGCACACAGCCATATCGCTGGATCCAGTGCCTGATGCTGGACACACATCATCACCTGCGATAGTGTATCATCTACAGACTGGACAAGTGGAGAGAAAGGAGGAGTCAAGAGAAAGGAACAGCGAAAGAGGGGCTGCTCACTGCAGCCATTTTCCAGGCAGAGATTCGCATTGCCCCGCCCATCTCTGAGCAGCCTCCACCTTCTTTCTAAGGTAACCTCACCAAAACAGGAGACAGAAGCCTCTCCCCTACACTGAAACAGACACAGACAACTCAGCCCTGTGTGGCGGACCACTCAGCCAGCAAGCCAAGGGAACCGACCCAATCTATGAGTAAATCTATCTGCCTGTAATGAGAGCAAAGAGGAGGACCTAGGAATCAGAGTTGAAGAGACTTTAGATACTCAGGAAAGACTCAGAGCTAGTCTGGTTTCTTATTTTGATTTTTGATTTTATTGTTTTGACTGTTTGTTTTGTTCACTTTTGTTTGATTTTTTATTTAGACAACCTGTTTGTGTTGGGGGAAAACACATCAAAAGGCATGATATTATTGGGTTGTCTTTGTGTGATTACCAGTATGCTTTAGGGAATTTTGTTTGTTTGTTTGCTTTTTACTCTTTTCTGGCCTTGTGTCTCTTTTCATTCGTTAGTTGGTATGTATGTCTGTTTTCTCTCTTACTCTTCTCTCTCTCCAACTTCCTCTTGGACCCCCCCTTCCATTATTTTCCTTTTTCTTACCTCCTTTTGTTCCAGGGAGCAAACCTAAACCCCAGTGCATGGACAATTGTAAGGCAGTGGGAAGAGGGTTCCAGTGTGCCCATACACCTGTTGGTGGATACTGGGATCTGCAGATAGATTCTGAATCATAACTTCCCCCTCAATTAAACATCAAAACAGCAAAAAGTACAGCCCCCAACCCACAGTCCAGTCTCAAAAGTGAAAAAAACCAGAGGACCCTCATAAGGAAGAACAGGAGATTGAACAAAAAGAAGCAAAAGCAACCCCACCTTCCCCGAAGAACAGAATTAAAGAAGGGGAGGGAAAGGGGGAGAGAAAAATCTACACAAATGAAGAAAAACCAAAAGAAGAATATGGGTCTCTCACAGACCCCTGGGAGGGCAGACACTGAGAAAACTGACTTCAGAATGCAAACAATGAAGAGTCCCCAGAATGACTGGTCTCAAACTACAAACCCAGATATCAAGACATTAATGGAGAGATTAAAAAGAATTGAGGAGAGATAAGAGGAACTAGGAAGAAGTTGATAACTGAGATAACAGTAGTAAAGAATACTGTGAATGAAATAAATAACAAACTGATAAGCATGGAAAGCAGAATTACCCAAGCAGAATAAAGAATCTCAGAGCTTGAGGAACAAATATAGAATTAACCCAAACTGTCAAAAACATAGAAAAGAAGCTTTAAAAGATAGAACAAAACATTCAAGAGATGAGCAATTACTTCAAGAGACCGAACCTAAGAGTAATTGTATTTCCTGAGGCAGAAAGAAAGACAGAGACCACCCTGGAACAAACATACCATGACATTATTCAATAAAACTTCCCTCATCTCATCAGTGATGCAAAAATTCAAACAAAAGAGATTCAGAGAACCCCTACAAGACAACAAATGAGAAGACCAACTCCCAGACACATAATAATTTGCCTAAACAAAGTAGGTATAAAAGAAAAAATCCTAAAGGCAGCAAGAGAAAAAGGTCAGATCACCTACCATGGAAGACCAATTAGAATAGTGGCAGATTTATCTACAGAAACACTTCAGACTAGGAGAGCTTGGAATCCTACCTTCAAAGTTCTAAAAGATAAACAATTTCAACCAAGAATAACCTACCCAGGCAAGCTAAGCTTCATCAGTGAGAGAGAATTAAAATCTTTCCCAGATATCCAATCCCTAAGAACTTATGCTGCCACCAGACCATCTCTACAAGAAACACTTAAAAAAGTATTGAACACAGAAGAAAAGGAAAAAACAACAACAACATTCTTCACAAGAATACAGGAAAAAGATAAAAAACACACATGAACCCCAAAACCAAAAGAAAGATAACAAACAGACAGAAACAACAACAACAACTCTATAAGAAACTTATGATAAGGATCAACTCTTACATTTCAATAAATAGCCTGAATGTGAATGGACTAAATGCACCACTGAAAAGACATAGAATGGCAAAATGGATAAAATTTCACCAGGCAACAATATATTTCCTCCAAGAAACTCATCTCACTAGAAAGGACACTCACAGACTCAAAGTAAGAGGATGGGAAACAAAATTTCAAGCAAACAGAACACAAAAGAAAGGAGGAGTTACAATCTTAATCTCAGACAAAAAACCTTTAAAGCTATCAAAAATTAAAAAAGATACAGAAGGCCACCACACAATGATAAAAGGTTCAATCCATCAACAAGAAATATCCATCCTAAACATATATGCACCCAACATAGGAGAATGAACTTTCATAAAGCAGCTTCTAGGTAAACTCAAAAAAGATATTGGTGCTAACACTATCATAGCTGGAGACTTTAATACCCCACTCACAACCTTAGACAGATCCTCAGGACAAAAAATCAGCATCAAGATCCAGAACCTCAAAGTGACTCTTGACCAAGTGGACTTAATTGATACCTACTGAACACACCACCCAACAACAACAGAATATACATTCTACTCATCACCACATGGAACATACTCTAAGATTGACCACATATTTGGAAATAAATCAAGCATAAACAAATTTCAAAAGATCGAAATTTTGCCATGCACCTTCTCAGACCACAGTGGAATAAAAATAAACATCAATGCCAACAAGGTTCCCACAAAACCCACAAAAACATGGACACTAAACAGTATGATGCTAAACGGCTCCTGGGTGAATGATGAAATCAAAACAGAGATTAAAAGATACCTGGAAACAAATGAAAATGAAGAAACATCTTACCAAAATCTCTGGGATGTCATGAAAGCTGTAGTAAGAGGGGAATTCATATCTCTACAAACGCACATGAAGAAAATGGAGGGATTACAAATTAACAGCCTAACAAGTCACATAAGAAAGCTGCAAAAGCAAGACTACCAAAACCCTAAATTCAGCATAAGTTTCTAGATCACCAAAATAAAAGCCCAAATCTGGTACATAGAGGACAAAAAGATAATACAAAAAATCAACTAAACAAAAAGCTGGTTCTTTGAAAGGATAAACAAGATCAGTGGTCCCCTAGCTAGACTGACCAAGAAAAAGAGAGAAAAAGTCCAAATAAACACAATCAGAAACACAAAAGATGAAGTCACATCTGACCCTGAAGAAATACAAAAGATCATTAGAGACTACTATGTACACTTTTATGAAAACAAACTTGAAAACCTTAAGGAAACGGAGGACTTTCTGACATCACACAACCTGTCTAGATTGAAAGGTTGAAACAAGAAGAAATCGAGACCCTAAATAGAGCAATAAAAATCAAGGAAATTGACAATATAATAAGAAAACTACCTACAAAAAAAAGTTCTGGATGAGATGGCTTTCCAGCAGAATTCTATAAGACGTTTACCAATCCTATTGAAAGTGTTCCAAGTGATTCAGAAAGATGGAACTCCCCTCAAATCATTTTATGAAGCTAACATCACATTGATACCCAATCCAGGTAAAGACCCAACAAAGAAAGAGAACTACAGGTCAATATCTTTGATGAACATAGATGCTAAAATTCTCAACAAGATCCTAGCAAACTGGATTCAACAACACATCTCAAAAATCATTGATCATGACCAAGTAGGCTTCATCCCTGGGATACAAGGCTGGTTCAACATTCATAAGACCATAAATGTAATTAAATACATCAACAGACATCAAAACAAAAACCACATGATTATATCATTAGATGCAGAAAAAGCTTTTGATAAAATCCAGCACCCCTTCTTGATAAAAACCCTCGACCATCTAGGCATACGTGGAACATACCTCAAAATGGTAAAAGTCATCTACGACAAAGCCACAGCCAACATACTCTAAAACAGACAAAAATTGAAACCATTTCTCCTAAAAACTGGACCATTTCTCCTAAAAACTGGAACAAGACAATGATGCCCACTCTCATCCCTCCTGTTCAATATAGTATTGAAAGTCCTGGCTAGAGCAATAAGAAAAGAGAAGGCAATCAGGGGTATCCAAATAGGAAAAGAGGAAGTCAAGCTATCTCTCTTTGCAGATGACATGATTGTATACCTTGAAAACCTAAGAGAATCTGTCAAAAACCTTGCACTAATACAGGACTTTGACAAAATCTCAGAGTATAAAATAAATATGCAAAAGACAATTGCATTTCTTTACATCAATAACAAACAAAAAAAACTCAAATAAAAAGCACAATCCCATTCACATTAGCCACAAACAAAATGAAATACCTTGGCATCTTCCTAACCTGGGACGTGAAAGACCTTTACAATGAAAACTATAAAACACTGCTCAAAGAAATCAAAGATGATACAAACAAGTAGAAAAATATCCCATGCTCATGGACTGGGAAAATCAACATTGTGAAGATGTCCATCTTACCTAAGGCAATCTATAGATTTAATGCAATACCCATCAAATTACCAGCAACATTCTTCTCAGATCTAGAAAAAGCAATACAGGAATTCATATGGAAAAAACAAATGACCAAGAATAGCCAGAACAATCCTCAGCAAAAAAAAAAAAAAAAAAGCAGGAGGTATCACATTACCAGACTTCAAACTTTACTATCAAGCTACAATAATCAAAACAGCCTGGTATTGGTACAAGAACAGGCATATAGACCAATGAAATAGAATTGAGATTCCAGAAGCAAAACCTCAATTTTTCAAGCAACTCATCTTCGACAAAGCCTCCACCACCCACCACTGGAGAGACGAGAACCTATTCAGAAAATGGTGCTGGGAAAACTGGCTGACCACATACAGAAGATTCAAACAGGACCCCTATCAATCACCATACAAAAAAATTAACTCTAAATGGATCAGAGACCTAAATGTAAAACCTCAAACCATAAGAACTTTAGAAAATGCAGGACACATGCTTATGGAAGTTGGAACTGGCATACAATTCCTGAGCAAAACCCAAAATGCACAGGCCATAGAGATAAGATAAACAAATGGGACCTCATTAAACTGACAAGTTTCTGCAAAGCCAAAGAAACCATCAAGAGAGCAGGGAGACAGCACACAAACTGGGAAAATGTATTTGCCAACTCCATGTCTGACAAAGGCCTAACATCAAGGGTCTACAAGGAACTCAAACATGCTAAAAAGAAAAAAACAAACAACCCCATTACAAAGTGGGCAAAAGATATGAACAGACACTTCTCAAAAGAAGACATACGAGCAGCCAACAAATACATGAAGAAATGTTCAACCTCACTAGTCATCAAGGAGATGCAAATTAAAAGTACACTGAGATACTACCTAACTCCAGTTAGAATGGCCATTATTGATAACTCAAAAAATAATAGATGCTGGAGAGGATGTGGTGAAAAGGGAACACCTCTACACTGTTAGTAAGAATGTAAACTAATACAGTCTCTGTGGAAATCAGTGTGGTGATTCCTAAAAGCTCTAAAAATCGACCTTCCATATGACCCTGCAATCCCCCTACTGGGAATATACCCTGAAGTACTCAAATCACTCTATAAAAGAGATACCTGCACACGTAAGTTTATCGCAGCATTGTTCACAATAGCAGGATCATGGAGCCAACCATGCTGTCCATCAAAAGAGGACTGGATTTAACAAATGTGGTACATATACACAATGGAATATTATATAGTCATAAAAAAGAACAAAATCATGAATTTCGCAGCAACCTGGATGGAATTAGAGTTTATAATACTGAGTGATCTCTCACAGGAACAAAGATCTGAGCATCACATGTTCTCACTCATAAGTGGACCTTGAACAACTATCGTAAGACTACAAGAAAAGGATTGACAGTGGTGGGAAGCTATGGGGGTGGACAGGGAGGGGAAGGGAGGTGGGATTAACGGGAGTCAATATCTGTCTGTCAAAATAGGGGCACACCTCATCAACAGGGGTACCTGCACAATGAATATTTGTATACCTAACCCTTAACTGTACCCCACAATTTAAAATAAAAAATATATATTAAACAAACAAATAAATAAATTATGCTCTAAAAAAAAAAAAAAAACAGAAGCAACAGTACGGAAGTGGAAGAAAGAAGACCAGTGAGAAAGCTATTCCCTCATCAGGTGAAAGTTGATGGTGGCTAGACTAGCACGGTAGTGGTAGAGGGAGTGAGAAATGTGAGAGTTTAGGTTAGGAAAAAGGATAAATAATCACTCCTAGGTTCCTTACTAAAATAGCCTCATGAATGGTGGTACCAATTACTGAAGAAGGACAGGTAGGAAAGAAGTAGGTTGTGAATGAGGGCAGAGATCAACAACCAATTTGAGGCATGTTAAGTCTGAGATACCTATTACTTTTTCAAGTAGAGTTGGCTGGATAGACTGAACCAAATTTCTCAGTCAATTCTGGGCAATATAAATTGGAAGTCATCAGCGTTAGGTGATATTTAAACCTTAGACATGAGAACAAAACTGGAGAAAGAAAGACAAGGGTCTGAGGACACAGTCATACGTTCAAAATTTTAAAAAAAGGACAACATTGACCAGAAAACAATCGTTTCACAAGGCAGGGAGAAAACAGAAAAAATTCTTTACATCCGACTGTAGCAGGTTTCAGCTGAACTCAAATGGGGATTCAGAGTCTCATTGCTAGTGGAAATAGAAATACTGTGATTTCTCCAAGGGCCCAGCTGTAAAAATTGATATGAAAGGCACTTTGGTTGTATAAGTGAGAAGAGTAAGAAGGAGTTCTGAGCACAATCCAGTTTAGGGGACAGTTGGAAGATGGAGAAAAGGGAGACTAATCACATGGCATCTACCCTACCACTGAGTCTTTAAGTTCTGATGAAACACAAAAATATCTCAGAAGCCAGAGGTGCTGGTTCCACAACAGACACTGTGACAGTTGTCCGAGTCAAGGAGAGGATTGTTCTCCCTCCTGTACACGGAGCTGGGTGATAAGAATCTGCACCTTAACCTTAACACAGGCAATCTCATGGAGGGCTCAGCAGTAAGGTTGTGAGATCTCATGATGACTCAGCATTGCTGTGATACAGCTAAGTTGGCAGCAGATTATCAAGGACTCTAACTCTAGAACTCAAGTCTTCTCCAATATGTTTTGTTCCCACCGAACAACACGGCCAAACCAGTTCCTTCACACATATGCTGCCAGGTATTTATTCAAACGCAACTGACCTGTGTTGAAGAAGGATTCTGTCCATTCTGCCTCAGTTTTGGGAAACACAGAAACTGGTGGAGACAGACCCAGGGTTCTCCCATCCAGATCTTTGAAGAGATATTTTCTTGGACTTGCACAATCCGATTCAGGGCAAACTCCTCTTCCTGCATCTTTCCTGTGAAGATAGGCAAAAGCAACTCTCTCATTTTATGATAAGCATTAAGAAGAAAACATATGCCAACAGTGCTAATCATGTGTAAAATAAATTCAACAGGATTTTATTAATAATAATGTGTTATATACATATGAAATAAAACCCTATATAAAATAATTTATTTCCCAGTTATATGGTCAAGAAGAAAACACTCTTACTAATCAAATATTCTGGATATCTGGATATGCAATCTTTACATAGATGGCTGATTTTCTAAGAAGTAATATACAATAAAATGTCCCTAACTCTAATATCTACTGAACATTATATAATTATTTCTATAGAACATCAGGTCTTGGCAGCATTTTAGGATTATTACTATAAATACCAATTATGTTTGTGTTTTTAACAAAGTAAAAATAGATATTTGCATTCAACAAAAACTATTGCAAACCTACTACTGACAGGTTGGGGAAGACAATGATAATATAGACATGGTTCCTGCACTTTCAGAATTTAAAGTCAAGTGAGCTATATAAACAAGGAATAGGTAATTACAATATTGAATTGTAGAGAATTTATTTCCTTTGGCCTAATACTTTGATGTATCATTAGTGAAGATATTAAATAATTATTGCATGCCAACCATGTATTGGATATTAACAGTAAAAAGACTCAGATGCTAACATATTGTAGTACTATGGTTATAATGATGATGCCCTTTCAAAATTCCTGTTGAAACTTAATCCACAATGCAAGAGTATTAAGAGGTGTGGACTTTGGGAGGTAATTAAGTCATCAAGGTAGAGCCCTCATGAATGGGATAGCACCCTTACAAAAGGACTTCAGGTTGAAGAGTGGTCTCTTTTTCTCTTTTCATTTCTTCCACCATGTGAGGAAACAGTGCCCTACCCCTGTGAAGGATGCAGCCACAAGGTACCATCTTGGAAGCAGAAAGTAGCCCTCACCAGACACCAATTTTGCCAATGCCCTAATCTTGGACTCTTCAACCCATAGAACTTTAATAAATTGCTGTTCTTTATGGGTTTTCCAGTTTATGGTATCTTGCTACAGCAGTACAAACAGACCAAAACATGTAATTTAACAATTATTTCAGACCATAGGTAAGACATGTCCACAAGAAAAGTCAGACAGTAGAAAAAAATGACAAAATAACACAAATTATCTACCTAATCATGTTTATGTACCTCAAATGGTTCAGGGAAGGACAACAAAAGAGATTGGCATTAGGTCAAACATGAACTTTTTAATTAGGGTCGTTTCTTTAGATTTGGGGAAATAAAAGTAACCCAGTCTTCTTGCTGAATTCTAACTTTCCACTTATTCTTAAGGCCAAAATAATTCTCAATCTAGTCTTCAGATCCTTAAATAAAATTCTCAGATGATATGTCCTAAAACAGACATTTTGGTCTGAATGTCAATATCTGTCTAAGCCTCATCGTTCAGTCCAGGGATTCCTGACAGGAGACACGATCTCCTTCTATCTACAAACCCCTGTACAAAGGCTCCCCAGGTCTCTGTCTGAAGAATACCAACACTGCACTCCATGGAGGAGTGAAGAATTAGGGTCAATTTGTTCCCAATGATTCTGAAAACATCCCAAAGATGCCTCTCTAATTAGACAAAACAATAAAGCAGTATCAATAAAACTTGCACTCCAATATTTCTGCCCCTTTGCTAGCCAAAGAACGTCACCTGGCAGAGTAGAGATTCAAAGGGGAGATGAATAGCTTCTGCCACTTTACTGAGAGATATTTTTAAAATCTTGAATCAAAAGGCATGATTATTAAAGTGGTAAAGAACTGGGGACATTAAATAATTGTACCTTACCATTCTAGGATTTATGTCTATTTCTTTGATGATTTTACTCTTTTTTAAAACATGTTTAAGGGTTTGAAGAATTGTTGAACACTTCATAAATGCAGCTTTGTACAAATGCTAAAAATAATACCTGAGTTGTAATGGAGGAAAATAGAACTTGTTTTTATCTCTCATCTTGAGCATCCTGGTCCTCTCTGCTGTTATTGGGTGCGTGATTCCAGTGTTATCTGCATTTGGCAGAATGCAGACATCCAGGTCATTGCTATGGCAACTCTTCACAAAACTAGAAAAGGTGACATCTGAAATTTTAAAAATATATTATAACATATCATGTAATCCATCAACAATAAGCATAAATTATACAGCTAAGTATTCTAATAGTGATGTGTAACTAGGAATTAGTTTAAATTATCCAGAATACTTTCAGGAGTCTACATAAATCTTGATTTAAAATACCTGTAATTATTCAATACATAGACATTGTTATGCTAAAGAGAGGAGTATTCCAACACATTAAAGCCTGAAGAGCAATACTTTTTATCAAAGGTTTAATAAAACCCATACATTTTATGGAAAGCCAAACAAACTATTAGACAGAGTAAGTGAAGGAGAATGAGTACAAGAGTGCCAAAGAGATCTGATACACAGGTTGTGCTATAACTTTGATTTTTAACTCTAGCTGCTTAACCAACTACTAAGCAATCTCAGATGAGACATAATTTCTGTATCTCAAGTTCCTTGTATAATAGGAAATGTTAAAACTACCTAAAAGAGTTGTCATGTAATCAAGTTAAATAATTGCTGTGAAAGCTCTTCAATATAGATGACTTTGTAAGGAATCAATCATTGTCATTATAAACAATTATTGTGGTTATCAATACCCAACAGGTTGTCAGTTGGACAGCAAGGACTAGACTACACTGTATGTTTTAGTTGACATTATCTTAGAATGCTATTAAAATTCTATGAATGTATGTATAAAACTACATTGCTTAGATAAACCCAAATATGCTACCTTGAAGTTTCATGATTCCTGAAATCGAATGGACATTCCTCACTTTGTGCCATGGCTCCTGAGGCCACCGATTTGGTTCTGAAGTGAATACAGGCCACAGAATACCAACTCGACCCCTTCTTGGATTGGAGGGAGCTCGATCTGTTGATGTCAAGTTTGCTGAGTGAGGCTTTACTCTATCCTGAATGCAGTCAAAGGAGGAGCTGGTGGCCACAATGATCGAATTTCTAAGCACAATCTGCACATTTTCGAATAAGCTTTGTGGTTCAAAAGACACATATACTACTGTTAAAAGACCAATTGCATTGTCTACCAGAGTGATCCTCTCTATCTCCACGCTGTTTTCTACATGTAGCATGGCGCCATAGTCAAAGTTCTTGAAAGCCAAGAAGCCAGAGATACTAGTACAGTTGTCAAATCCACTTTCCTTATAGAGATGGAGGCCGTGAAGGCTTGAGTGGGCCACGTTGTCAGACCAAAGCACTTCAGAAGAGGAACAGCTCTGGCCTCGGATGTGAAAGCCAAGTCTCTCGGATCCTGCCACAACATTGCCATAGAGGTTGATATTCTTCGCCTGGTTCACTTTGATTCCCGCCACCCAAATGGTGGACCATGCTGGTTGTGTGATCAGAACCACAAGGTTATTTGTGAGAGAATAGGCCTGACCCTCCAAATCAATTCCATGGCCAACTGTGCCAAACACAATGTTGTCATTGAAACGTACTCCATGACTGGCAGCTGCATGAATGCCCCCACCGCAACTCTGGTGAAGGGTGGAAGACATTATCCAGGAATCTGCTGACACATTAGTAAAATCAATGGATGAGTACAATGGTGATCCAAAGTTCTGAACTTCTACATTTAGAAGCTGAAGGACACCTGCAAACAAAACGCATGCCATCAGGTACTTTCTTCTTTCCCATAAAAAGTAGAAGAATGTCCCATTTTAGGGCATAGGGATAGGTAGGATTTTAATTAAAATATAATAGTTTATCCTCAGCACCAGCACTATATTGCACACCATTGATTCTCAATTTTAAAACATGAACCATTAGAGATATTACATTAACACCTGAATTTCAGGTACAATCTGAAAAGTATGGTGATAGGATAGAGAAAAGAGACAAGAAATTTTGAAGAGACAGGTTTTAGAGATGGGCACTACTAGTTTTATGCATTTGTCCAAGGGTTAGAACAATGAACTGAACAAGGATGAAGGGAATATGACCTGCTGGTCATCCACCTCAAAGTCGAGTCTTCCTCTCAATGTCTCAGTGAACACATGTGAAAAGGCCATAGCCATCCCCACAGAGATACTGCATGAATGAATATAATGGCCAACTCTACAAAATATACCAGGTATTTCTTAAGACTATAAGTCCAAAATTTACTTCTGTCCAGTTGACATCAGAAACATGATACATGCTTCTGATTAAGACATGATAGAAGCAGTCACATACTTTTAAAATCATTTTAAAGATCATACAAAATATTTACTATATTTTTTAACATAGCTGAACTATATTTACTGTTTTATTTTCACAATAATAAGATTTTCTATGTCTTTTATGTCAGGACAGAATGGTGAATTATTTAGTCTCATTACTCATTAAGATTTTATTTTTACAGTTTTAAATAGATGTTATAAGAACCCAGTATAAAATAGCCAGTAAATTGATTTTGAAATCCAAGTATCAATAAGTCAGTAGATATAATCTTAGTAAAATTGATAATAACATGATTATAAGTGAATTAATATGAAATAATAACGAAGTGAACTTAAAACTTTAACACCCAACTCTCAAATAACATTCATTATGTGCCAGGTATTGTTATAACTCAAACAGAGAGCAAGAGAGAGAGACAGATAGAGAGACAGAGATAGAGACAGAGAAAGAGAGATCCTCCTAATTTTCACAAAAATCCTGTGAGGTAGGTATAATTATCCCCGATTTACAGATAGGGAAGTTGAGACAGAGAGGGGTTTCCTAATAACCTAGGACTTGAACTTAGGCTATGGATGAATAGCTGTACTATTAACCCCATGTCAGCATGCTAAAGAAAATGGAAGAAAAAATGTCGTGACTCTGCATTGGGATTCAGATAACTGGGTTATAGCTATGTGCCAATCATTAGTTGTGTGACATTTGCTAGGTATGTTGTAATTTTTGCTCCTTTTGTTTTTTTGTTTAAGGTACTGATAAAGGTAAACTATAAAGCGACTTTTCTCATTAAAAGTAGAGGAAGTTATTCATTTGAACTTTCAATCTCACAGTGTTTTAGTAATAGTGTTTAAGGTTCAAAGGTAACACAGCCTAAATCTTCCACTTCTCCACTCTCCTTTCATAGATGAGAAGCTGAAATCCTTACAAATTGGTTGCCATGAAGACCCAAGCCCTCGTGAGAAAGACAGACTAATTGGAAGACCATGTACATCTCCTTGTAACCAGACACAGAATTCCAACATATCTAAATTTCTCAATGGACACTATTGAGAAGGCATGGGTAGAGAGTGTAGAAATATTCAGAGAACAATAAAACATTTAAAAGCTATCTGTCTGGTGATGTTCCTCACCAATAGCACAAAGCTGAAAGGGCTGCTGAACCCTCTCCGTAGAGGAAGACACACAAAGAATACCAAGTGCAAGAATGAGTCCACACATATATAGCCTATTTTCTAGAATGCAAGGTGGTTCTAGAATTTCAGTGAAGGTAACATATCAGTATTTTTGTACTGGTTTATTATAAAGATAGATACAGATGAAGAGGTGCAGAGGGTGAGGTATGAGTTAAGTTCACAGAGCATTCACCAGGTGCACCACCCTCCAAGAACCTCCACGTGTTCAGCTATCTGGAAGCTGTCACTATTAGTTTAATTGGTGGGGTTTTTTTTAATGTTTTATACTTGCATGGATATAATTCATATTTTAAATTGTACAAGATCTTTGTACTTGTGTGCATATTAACCAATGACTAAAGATCAATCAGTTGTAAATACTTAAAACGTCTTGAGCATTTAAATAAGAATTAAACAATGATTTTATTCACAACTATTTCCCTACTTTTTTCTTTTGAAAATCTCTATGCTGAAAAGTGTTCTAGCCAAGTGGATTAAACCTTGCTGAATGTTATTCATCAGAAGGAAAAGAATCATGGAGTCTTCCGATATATCAAAGTAGTATTTATAAGTCCTGGCCAGCTTTTGTGCCCTATAACCAATCAGCACCTGGCATTTCTGACCTACACTTGCAGATCCCACCTGATCAGGCTCTGGACTATGTTTTAGAAAAATGCAAGGGTTCTTAAGACAATGTAGAAACTGGAACTGAATTTTAAAACATAAAAAGAACATTCATGGAAAAACTGATAAAATCGGAAAAATATCTTGAGGTTAATTAATGGTACCAATAGTAATTTCTGGGTCTTGACAAATGTAACATTTTTATGTCAGCTACTCATGGAAGAAACTGGGTGAAATATATACAGAATCTCTCTATGCTACCTTAATAATTTTCTATAAATCAAAAATTATTACAAAATTAAAAGTTTATTTAACAAAGGCTTCAGAGTCAAGCTTCAGAGTCTGCCATTTACTAGTTGGAAGGCTTTTCTTACTTTTCATTAATTTCATCCATTCACTTTTACTGAACTCCTAAAACACAGCAGTCATCATAGTAGAAAACAGATGAAAGACTAATCCTCGCCTTCAAGTTCATAACTTCATGAAGGAGTTATATCAATAAATAGGTAATTGTGTTACAAACTCTGTTTCTATACAGGAAGATAAAATGTCTCTTTCATGAAGATATTAGAAATAAATAGAATAAAATTTTCTCTATGTGAAAAGTAGCAGTTTCTAGTTTACAAGAAACATGAAACATTTTGCTTCCTTTCTTAGGAACTGCCCTTTATCCATTCTTAGGGGATGATTTAGGGAACTCTGGGTCAGTAACATGAGAGATTAGGATCAGGTCAGTCCTGCTGCAGATTTGACTTGGTGTTCAACTATAAGAATCAGCCCTCTGTCCAGCTCCTGGGACCACACTCCAGCTTGGCCTGCAGTTTCAGTTAACTAGGGCTCTGTCTTGTTCTCTTCTCACTGACTCTCTACCTTCATCCACTGCAGGAGTCTTATTTCTACAAGATCAGGACCCAGGCTTGGTCTCAGTCTTCTAGAATCAATCTCAACACTGTTGGTATTTGGAGCCAGATATTCCTTTCTTATGGGTAACTGTCTTGTGCATTGTAGGATGTTTGGTATTACTCACTAGATACCAGAATCCCCCATGTTGTGACAAGAAAAATGTCTCCAGATATTGCCAAATGTCCCATGGAAGGCAAATCACCTCTGATAAGAACTTGAAGAGTTCCTTGAAGCTCTTGGAGTGAAAAAAAAAAATCATCCTTGGAGCTTATGGTGTAAAAGCTTGTTCCATGGACTAGAAATCCTAAACTTTTGATTTAAGATCCAAATACTGTCCTTTATCCAGCTGGTGAAATAATAGTGTCAATAAAAATTGCCCTATGCTGAATATATTTGGGAAGTGGTTAGACTCCTTATTCTAGGCCTTCTTTGAGCCTTGATTATATTCCAGTACATAGTGGCTTTCTAAGATGGAGCTCTCTCTAGTGACAGTCATTCCCAAACTATTTGATCAAGAAACAACTTTGAAATAATGTTTCAGAAACACAAGTTTAAGAAATGAGGTCTTAACCAAGTAATTTTGCAGCATTCCAAGAGGGCTAAAACTTGAAAGAAACAAAAAAGATTGAACTGATCCTTAAAGCAGTCTAGAATATGGAAATCATTTTTATTTAAATTTACACCATTAATTTATAGCAAGAACTGATGCCTGCCATCAGATATTGCACGCTACTGGGAAAGAGTAACAGAAATTCAGGAAAGACATAAAATGGAAGTGGTCATTAAATCATCTATAATTTCAAAGCAGAGGAAATTTCACATCTGCTGAAGATGTTTTCTTTGAGGTAAAAATGTGCATATGTGCTGATCGCTAGTATATTATTTTAGCATCACACTGATAATTGAGCACAGATTAGGATTGAAAATTCATAGCTTCTCCAAGTACAAAGGAACCATCTAACTTGAACATTTTGCTTTATAAATGAAAATTCTCACAGTTGGAATTTCTGAGTGTCCCAGATGAGCAGGCCCCAATTGGTAATGCTTAGTAACTTCAAATTTCACTTACCTGAAAATTCTTCTCTGCTGGACTTTCTGAAGGACCCCACAAGTATTCTCCCACTACATGAGGTGTCAGGCTTAATTCGTATATTTCGGGTCAACAGTCCAACTTCAGCAGCTAAAGGAATGTTCCGGCCATCCTCCATGACATGGACACTTCCTGGGGCAACAGGAGTTGGGAAAAACATCTTTAAAGACCTATCTCAGAAATCGCTAGCTGGGGACCCAGCAAACCTGACAAATGAAAACACTCCTTTCCCCGTGGAAGTCCTACCAACATTAAGGTCTGCTTTTCCTCAGGCATTCTCCACAAATGTCAGCTGAGAAATGAAAAAGCCATTCACTCATCTCTCTTTGGGATCACAGTGAGAGTGTTTGAGCAAAAATTCATTTCTTCTCAATAGCTGTGGGTACTGGAACAGGACACTAGTGCAGGAAAGTCAGGGCAGATCAGTCCAATTAGTGGGGTCCCCAACCTCCTCCCTTAAATAGGTAGTGTGAGACTTCAGCGTTTGGTTGCACACTGTCCATGGACCTCTTTCATGAGAGTGAGGAATCCCAGCTCGATCAAGGCAGTGACAGAGCAAAAGCAGCAATGTCTAAGAACAAAAGGAAAGCAAGAAGCAGCACCAGGTGGCAGTGGCAGCAGCAGCATCCTCGCATGATAGTTCTCCAGCTCACTCCTCCCTGAAGAAGCTTCCCTGGCAGTGAAAACTAAGCACTTGCTAATATGTCTCACTCCCACAGTTTCTATTTCTCCTCAGATCCTCATGGCAAGAATTGCTGAAGATTTCTCTTTTCTCTGCCACATTTAAAAAAAATAAATCATCCTTGGAACCATGACTTAGACATAACTTCAGACACACCTGGTAGAAGCATGTATTTTCCTCTTACGTATAAGAGACAAACACATATTCTCTAATCCTTTTATTTCCAAAGTTTAATACTGATTAGCTATATATTTTGGGTAAGATTTATTTACTAGAACTGAGTCATGAAGATTATTGTGATTTGTTATTTATATGCAGTACATTTTGGATGAGTATAATGTATAAAACATAAAGCACCTTTTAAAAAGGTACTGGATTTTTTTTTTCTTTCTTTCTTTTCAGTAATAGTAATAGTAGTAGTCAACACATAAAATGTACTTGTCAGGAAGGACACATTCCTAAGTATGAAAAATGAAGACATTATTTACAATAACTACCATATTCTAAAGGATTGCACAATTCAATGTGCCAGGAAATGAACTGGAAACTTGGTACCCATTAGTTTTACTCTGGCTTAGCCACAAAACTGCTCCATGACCTTGAACAAGATTCTCAACCCTTCTGCTCTTAGACTTGTTGTTATAAATAAAAAGCAAATATATATATGTACATCTATGTATTATGCCTAAGTATCCTTTAAGAATTAGGCAATAAGATTAATGAAGGAATAGTGATAAAACCATCTAGAATCAGTCTAGGGCAGCAGTAAGGTATTATCCCATCCCCTCTGAGTAGTAATCAGATCCAAGGTCCCCCCAGCAGGTTGCTGAACATGCTTGTCTTAGCTCATTCACCTCCCTTAATCACAAATCAAAGCCTTACCAACGTGCCGGTGTTTGAGCCGTTCATGGATTCTAACGTTGTGGCCCTTGACTTCTTTCACAGTGAGGACCTCTGCTTCGTGCGGTTCATAAGAAGAGGAGCTAAGGACGATTTTGTCATGGGGTCGCCAATCCACAGCACCCTCTAGTACAATTCTGTAACAACATAAATATGGCATCAAATATACTGACAGTGCAACAATGTCCAGAGCAAGAAAAAAAAAAACCCCCACTGTGACCAATAGCTCCCACTAGGAAGATTGAAGTAAAAATCAAGACATGACTGTAAACAAAAGTTTTGCAAGAAGTTTAATGCTAATGGAGTCATTTTTCCGGTTCACAATGTATACATTACAGAGACAGCAGATATATTCTGAGGCCACGAAGTACAAGGCAAAAGAACAAGAATAGCAAAAGTTCTAGAGTTTAGTATACGTGTCAACACATGGTTTACTATAACAGCAATCTTCCTTCTAGACTGCAAAACAGCTTGAATAATAAAGGTGTGTCAAAGAGATCTTTTCTCTAATTTTCTGAAGAGCTACAATGCCATTTTTGGACAATTCATCATCATTCATTAAGGCTCCTACCTTCATGGTCAGATAAACACGTGTGAATCCTAGCTGTGTCACATACTAGCTGTGGGACCTTGAGAAATCATTTCACTCTTCTCAGTGTCATAATTTCATCTGGAAAGGGCCATGTTTATACCTTCTTTCCAACCTCCCAACCTCATTGTGGGGACTGATGGGTATGTATTCCTTGAGTGTGCTAAGTTCCAAACATAGTGCTTCACATTATAAAACAATGAGGGTTTCATTCATTTTTTTTTCTTAAACTCACATTTAATAAAGTTTCTCTTCAGTCTTTCACTGCCGCCTAGCTTTTCCTAGTGAATATGACTACTTACAGGCACTACTTCAACAGCATAAGTTTATTTTAATTACCTGTCTCTTTAGTTAATAGTCAAATTTTAGCAAGCTCTGACAATAGATTCTTCTCTACTGGTAAATGTTCATTCGAGCAACAAGGTCCGTGTGTAGGGCATTCAATCATGCTACATACTTTGCCTGAGCAACCAGTATGCATCAAACACTACAGTAGGTGCTAGAGAAATAACCATAAATAAAACGTATGTCATTTTTATTAAAAAATTATAACTTAAATTTTCCCTAGCAGACATCCTTAAGAGACTACTGAATAGATGGAGGGTTTGCTGATGTTGGTATATAATCTTACTCCCCCCAAAAGACATAAATAAATTAAAGCTTAGCTTAATGACTATTTGAATCAGAATCCCAGCTTTATTTCAAACCTCTGATTAATGCTAAGACTCCTAGAGCTACAGAAAAAGAGACTTGTTTGTTGTTCTAAACAAAATATAACTGAAACAATAAATTAAAAAAAACAAAAGACCTGTTTGTAACATAATTAGACCTAAATGGAAACCATATGAGAAGAGAGATGAAAAATAATCACTGTGGAAGTCTTTTTAAAGATAACTTTAAGAAATATAAACAAAATATTAGCACTGTTTCCTTTATTTTGACATTAATATTTGACCTAGTTCAGGAAAAATATAATACTTTAGTCAAAACATAATACTTATTAGTTAAAAAGAACAAATCATTGCAAACTTGAGAGTTTTTACAACCATGTATAAGATATTCACATGTAAGCAAGTATAGCTTAAATAAATTATTAACTAAACTTTGGAGAGTTATTAATGATAATAGCTGTATATGACCACAGGCTCAGAGTGTACAGGGCCCAAAATGTTTTCATCCCGGGGACAGGGTTGACTACAGACTTCTGAACTCTAATAACATTCATTCATTTTATTTTGTAACTCTAGTTTACAAGGTCTTTGTTTTTGTCAGTACTATTGAAATGTATTGAGTATCCTCAGATGGCAATAGTCTATTCTGGGCATTAGAGAAATTGAATCCTATAATGATGTTAATAATGATGGAGATGACAATAATAGCTGTAGAAGATACTTTCTACTTGTCCTCTCTTCTCTCATTCCAAGAAATCCATCACACCTTTTCTGAGAACTGCTCTCTTCATCCACCATGCTAATTATGTGGTTCTAGCAAAAGCTGCAGATTAAAGTTCCACACACCCTTCACCAAAGGGTGGGCACAGAATCCAGCCCACATTCATTCATCAAAATCATCCCCTTGAACTTGTGAGTGAATCTGAGGGAAGACAATAATTTCCTCACTGGTGTTAAATCTGGAAGAAGTCAGACAGCTCTGTGTTCACTTGCACCCAATAAAATGAAGAAAACTAGTCTTTGGTAGAAAAAAATGAAGTTGCAATGTCCTAACTCTTGGTCTTTACCTCTACTCTTGCCCTCTCCCCATCACCATCACCAACAGTCAATTCTTCACACAGCACAAATTAAAGTCTAAATTGAATCTTGTTCCTACCTTGTATAAAACTTTCCAATGGCAAGGATAAGATTCAAACCTTACTTATTAAGTTGATTGACTAAGTAGTCATTTAATTTCAAAGAATACATGAGTGCCCTCCAAAGACTCAGAAGTAAAACATATCCATAATACTTGCAATGGGTAAAAACAATTTTTTATATCCAAATCTAACTTGTCTTAGCTAATTTACAATCTAAAAACAATTCAACATTTTTGTTCATCAGTCTCCCCCAAAATCAACTCAAGCAAGCATAAAGAGCAATTTAGAAATAACATAGAACAAAAAATAATAATTTTTTCTTTAAAATATCTTGCTAAGTTTACTTTGAGTGATAGGGTAAGAAATGAGTGTAAGATTACAAAGTTACATAAAACATTTTTGCTGTAGATTTCATGCTATGATTATTCATAAAATAAATCAACCATATACAAATAAATTCAGATCTTTAATTCCATTGGTGAAAATTTGTGAAGGGGTCCAGGGTGAAATATGCTCATATCATAAGATAACATAATGCTTATTCAACTGACTTTTATCATAAGGAAGATTGTAGAGCAATGTTTAAAGAAATGGCTTAAATAAGGTCTGTAGATTATAAGCTAATATTGCACAATATCAACTTGCCAGATTTGCTAATGTTCTACAGTTATATAAGATGTTAACATCAGGGAACACTAAATGAAGGGTATATGTAAATTCTACTATTTTTGCAACTTCTTGTGAGTCTTAAGTTATTTTTTAATTTTTAAAGGTTTAAAAAAGAAAAAAATACATAAAATGAATGCACTATGTTAATTACTCATCATTCATATAAACTCATTAAAGTTCTCCTCAGGACTGATAGTAAGAAATTTTGTTTTTAATATTTGTAATATGTAGAACATATGCAACGGAATCAAACAACCCAGCCTCGGGAACTTCTAGCTTTATGAACTTGGAATATTAACTTAACTTCTTCAGCCTCAGTTTTCATATCCATAAAATGTAGATAATAATACCTAACTTACAGCGTTGAGATATTTAAATGAGATAATGTATGTAAAATGCTTGGTAGAGGCCTGACATATAGCAAGCCTACATGATAAGAACTCAATAAATGGTAGCTAGTTAATGACTATGGATAGTTTTAATTAATAAAATTGAGTTTCTTTCAAAATAGCCTGTAGCTCAGACTCTGAATGAGGTTTTTAACACATTCTTATAAGAAAAATCCATTCATATGGCTCTTGCCAAATTCCAACTTGCTAACCTTTTAATTATAATTAAAGTT
Source organism: Carlito syrichta (assembly GCF_000164805.1). NCBI lineage: Eukaryota > Metazoa > Chordata > Mammalia > Primates > Tarsiidae > Carlito > Carlito syrichta. Next base: position 49,553 of record NW_007252289.1, on the reverse strand, counting down.
TCTTATTGATCCCTGTAGAAATGCCTACTTCACAAATCCTTTTGGGTATCATAAAGGCACTTTAAGTTCAACACGACCAAATCTGAAGTCATAATCTTGTCCCCAAACTTAGTCCTTTTCTAGTGAATAACACCACCATCCATCTACACAAACCAGAAACCAAGAAAGCACTTTATATCCAATGTGTCTTACAGATTTTATCTCCTGTCTCTAAATCTGCCCACTTCTCTCAACTGATCCCACAGCTCCTGACTACAAGTAAACACTATCTCTTGCTGGAACCTTCTAACTGAATTCACTGGATCCCTTTTAGACCTCTCCTGCTGTCCACATTGTACATACAGTGATTTTTTTTCAGATGTACAAACACAGTTTTAAGTGCTACCTCCCACCCATTCTACATCCTTAAAAACCTATACAGCTTCACAATGCTCTTAGGGCAAAAACTAAAATCCTTGATATTACCAATAAATGGCCCTGATCCTTAATGGCAGCTTGGAATCCCGTCAGGCTCAGCCCCTGCTCTCCACATCAATCCATGTCAACGCAGTCCCTTGTGTTCATTTTTCTCCCCACCAAAATCGTCTTCCATCTTCTGCTTTTCAATCACCACCTATATTGACTCCTCCTCTAATAATTTTCTAATAGTTAGAGTGGCCCCAATCTCATTCCCAGAATTCAAATTTCTCCTTTACCTTTGTCTTCTCAACTAGTGATATCCTCTGCTTACAGGATGACTACTTCTAACCCCTAAATTACGAATCTAATTGTCTTCTTGACATCTCTTCTTGGTGTCTGCAACTTAGCTGCTGTCTTCCACCCTGACAAGCTTGTTACCCTCCCAGTTTTCCCATTTCCACACATGTTTCCACCATTCACCAGTCTGCTCAGTCAAAACACCTGCATTACTCTTCCCTCAGCTCAACATGCAGTCATTGGCATGACCATCTCTTCTCTTTATCTCCGTTGCCTCTTCCAGAGTCCTAACCATCATGATTTCTTGCCTCAGCTGGCCTCTAACTGATATTCCAGCACTGCTCTTGTCTCTACAATCCATCATCTGCAGAGAGGCTGGAGAAGTTTTTTAAACACAAATTAGATTCCATCATTCTCCTGCATAAAGCCCTTTGGTGATTTCCCCTTTGACCTCTCATACCTGAGCAAGGCTCTGTGTGACTTGGTATGTGCCATGTCATAAACCCCTACCCTATGCTCACTCTGCCCCAATAGAATGACTTCCTCCCTCCACCACTTCCCAACTCCCCCTCTCACCAGTATACCTCTCATCCTTCAGGTCTCAGTTTAATGTTTCTTAGTTGAAAACATTAAGCTGATACCTGAAGACACTTTCCCCCTGTCTATTCAATCTAAAAGGACATCTCCCACATTCTCCACCCCCGCTATTTTTTATCATGTCACTCTTGATTTCCTTACTAGCATATTTTATAATTAGCAACTATGTTATTAACATTTTTGTGTTTGCTTGTTTATTGTCTCTCTCTCTCTCCCCACCAAGATTTTAACTCCCAGAGTACAGAAATCTCTCTGAATTTGCTTCTATTTCCCTAGTACTCACAACTAGGCCTGGCACATAGTAAGTATTCCTCAGATACTTGCTGCATAAACGCATGCTATTTGCTCTGGCTTGAATGCTGTTTTCTCACATATCCCACGTTGCTTAATTAAAAGCCCATTCCTTCTGTATTTCCCACCTCCGAAATCACTCTTCAGGGAAGACTTCTCTAACTTCCTTAAATGCCTCAAGTTGCCATATTCATATGTTTTCAGTATCCCATATACTTCTCCACAGAATTTATCACATACGTAATTTTACATTTCTTCAATATTTATTTGATTAACATTGGAGGGCAAGGACCATGTCAGTTTTTAATTGTTGTTGTATCTCCAGATCATAGCTCAGTGTTTGACATAGGATAAGCATTTATGAAAATCATGTTGAATAAATCAATAATTTAAAATAACTACAAACATAGTAAACTATAAAGAAATTCTACACATGGAAAAAAGCAGGCTCTATCTTTCATCTCAACAGGGTTCCTTGCTGTGAAGTGTATCCTTCCAAACATTTCTCCATCCATGTGTATGCATACATAGATACTGCTATACTTTATCTACAAAACTAGGCTAATATATAATATTAATTCCTACCTGAATGTGAATATCTCCTTTCTGTCAACTAGAAATTCATACTTTTTCATCTTTGCCAATTTAAGAATACCATTTCATTACTCTTTAATTAACATTTACTTCAACTTTATTAAAGAACATTTTTTTCCTAAGGTTTATTAGTCAGATTTATGTCTTCTTTTGTGGCTCACATATTCAAAGCCTTTAGCAATTTTGTTTCTGATGCATTCATATAGTTTTAACTACTAAGAGTTTTTTACATACAAATAATATTAGTCCTTCATCTGAACCATTGTATGTTGCAGATGTTTTCTAGTTTATCATTTGCCCTTGCATTTTGGAATTGTTATACAGAAACTCTGACTTTTTTTCTGTTGTCAAATCTATTATTTCTTGTTATGCAGCTGCTTTGTTTTTTTATAATCAGAGAAGACTTTCCTAGTTTTAATTATTTTCTTCAAATAATTTTATGGTTTTAATATTTTACATTTGATTTTTAATCTGCCTGTAATTTACTTTAAAGTAAAACATGAAATGAGAATCTAATTTTATATTTTCCCAAAGCATTTACAGCATTTACCAACATTTACCAACTCAACTGAAATGCTAATTTACCCAAATTCTAAGTAATAATACATAGCTGGGTTTATTTCTAGGCATTTTCTTTAGTTTGGTGCCAATAAAACATAGCTTTACTCATATAAAAGAAATTTTTTTTAACTGCTAATGTTTGGCTATTTTCAAGTGTTCACTTTCCCAAAAAATTTTTAGAATGAGTCAGATTCTATCTAATGCATATAATTGGCTTATGATTAACAGATTAGATTTGAGATTGTTAAAATAGTGAATCTTCCAATTTATGTCATGCATCACCATTTATTCTAAACTCCTTTCATTCCTTTGAATAGTGTTTTATAGTTTTGCTTTTTATAGGTTCTGTAATTTTTCTTAAGTTTACATCTAGGTATTTTAAATTGAAATTTTAAATAGGATTTTACATTATCAAACTTTTACCGTTCATACATTTAAAAAGCTATTTATTTGTGCATTAATTGAAGGCAACTAATAATTTTTTCAGATAATTCTCTAGTTTTATAAGACAAAATGCATATTATATAACCTACAAAAAAGATAGTTTGGACTCCTTCTAATAGTTAAATCTAATGCACTTTTCTTGCCTGAATATACTGGCTAAAACTTTAATAACCAAATTTAATGATCATCATAGTAACAATAATTTTAATGTCATTTTTATAAAATAGAAAACTGTTGGACTTGTAAGGGCTCATTAGTATTTATTTTGAATTATTATTTAAAGCAATAATTCTCAACTGCTGGATGTTTATACCATCCGACTAAGAAACATTAATTTTTAAAAAGTATCCTTGTAATCTTAATTTACTGTTTATTCCAGAATGTTTGCTGAATTTTTCTTCTAATAAATTACTGGATTGGTTTTGGATTTTTGCATTCTATTTGAATGTTGTCTCAGTTATTCTTTTCTTGAGTTATTTTTAGTAGCTGTTTTAAAATATGGTATCAAAATATTTGATAACTTTATGTCTTTCACTATTATTGAGTCAGTTCTGTTCTTCTCTGGCCAATTATGATAACTTATGCTTCTATATATAATTCATTTTATTCAAAAAGTTCAAAGTGACACTGTATAGATATACATAGATTTTTATATTATAATTTAAATACCTACTCTTCTTATTATATTTTGACATCTCATTTCTGATTTTATACATACGTATTATTTTGTTAATTAAAATTATTAGAGATTAAACCACTATTTCATAAAAACAAAGTTCATCTCTACTAATTTTCTACTTTCTATTTCACCAATTTTGGCCTTTATCTTGCATCAATTGATTTCATTAGACTCATGGGTTATTTTGTTTCTAGTTTCACATATTGACAACTCAGCTTGTTTATTCTTTTTTTAAATTTAATCATGCAGATGTTAATATGATGGCATGCTTGATAATATCTCATATGCTGTGCTCTCATTATTGTTATTTTCCAGTTATTCTTTTGGTAAAGTTTTGGTGTCCTCTTTAATATAAAAGTTATTTAGAAAAAGGTTTATGTTTTTTCCTATAAGAAATTGAATTTTCTGGTTTATATATTGTTTTAACCTCTATGCTTATTATATTGTAATTATATCCGATTATTAAAATGTATTAATATTTTAATTATGAATATATGTTCTAGGATAAAGGAATTTGGTTATAAATTAAATTGCTTTGCTTTTTTATATAATTCATGTTAATATTTTCCTTATTTTTTAACCTAATTAAACAATTAGAAACTGAAAAACTTATGTAAATGTCTTAGGTTATGACTTTTGTCTTTATTTCTCTTTTTATTTCTTAGAGATTTGCTAACTATATGTCTATATTTTGTTGTTATCTAGTGTAAAACTTTTCAGATTCTTAAGGTCTCACTTGGAGACTGCAGTCTTTGTTAGTGTAAAGTGTAATTATTTGACCAATTTGATACACTTACTGTAATTTTTACCTTTTTCATTAATAATTTTGAAGTTCTGTTTGTTTTTAAATGCCAGCGATTCGTTTTATCCCATATTTAACTGCAAATTTCTTATGAATTGGTTTTAAATTTCCTCTGGTAAAAACGTTATAATTACATTTTGATTTTTAACCCAACATTTTTTCTATGTAGTGTCATTTTTAACAAACTTTTTGTTTCTATAATTGGCAGAGTTACTCCTACTTTATTATTTCCAGTTATTTTTATGCACCTTTTGTTGTTTTTTAAAATTCTTTTCCTATTTCATTTTTTTCTGTCCTTATTTTCCTATTTATTTTATAATTTTTTTCATTTTTTCTTCTGCCCTCTGGTAATTTATAAGGAGTATAGCCTATTTTAAATTCCAATAAAACAAATTAATTCATATTTACTTCCTATGGCTATAGTTCCAGATTTTTATCTGAGAATTTTGAACTGATCATTAGTTTATGTGTCATATTTGCTAGGCTATAATACCCAGTTATTCAATCAGACACTAATCTAGGTGCTACTGTGAAGGTATTTTGTAGTTGTGGTTAACACAGTTGACTGGCCTCTGTAATGTGGATGGGCTTCATCAGTAAGTTGGAAAGGCTTTAAAGAAAAACTCGGGTTTCCTAGGGAAAGAAGAAATTCTGCCTCAAGACTGCAGCATCAATTCCTCAGAACTTTACTACTTGCTAGCCTGCCCTACAGATCTCAAACTTTCCAGCTCCCATAATTGTATACGCCTATTTCCTGAAGAAATCTCTTTATATCTGTTATACATATTAATATTTACTATGTATTATATAATATTATATTTATACATAATCAGTAGGATACACACAAAACCTACTTGCTATGTATATTTTATATAAACCAAACCCTAACTAATACATTAACTTTTCAAGTTTTATGTAGTTTCTTTTACAAGAACAATTATTAGTAATACTATCATCTTTAACTTATTTCAGTGGTTAAATTAGTCCTTTATATGATTCTTGAATTTCGTTCTTATTCCTGAATTTTAAATTGAGTTTAATCTCTTTATTAAAATATTTTGAGGGGAAACACCTCTTATCAACAGGGTGCCTGAATGAAACGTATTTGTATACCTAACCC
>NW_007252289.1:0-43749 GCF_000164805.1 Carlito syrichta | reverse complement strand
TACCTAACCCTTAACTGTACCCCACAACATCATAATAAAAAATATTGATTAAATAAAAAAGATACAGAAAAAGAAACTTTAGAGCAATATTCTAAATGATATATTAGTTTTGCTTGCTATTAATCAAAATATATATACCATTAATAAATAAATAAAATGTGTTGAAACTTTAAAAAAAATTATACATTTTCTTCAGTTCTTGCAAAACAAAACATATCTTTTGCTTGCTTTTACATGTGAATGGCATCTTAGCAGGTTATCCAAATCTTTTTTTCCTTAAGCATTTATGGTTGGTGCACCACATATCTTCCTACATTTGACAGTATAGAGGAGAATTCTAAAGCCACCAAACTTCATCTTTCTCTCTGCTTTTACTTTTTTTCACTCTATTTTTTCTTGTACTATGAGGATAATGTAACGAAGTAATTATTATTCTTGATAGTGATCCATTCAAATGCAACATAACTACTGCCAGCCTTGCTACCTGCTTTTCAGTTATAGTTTTGCATTATTCTTTCTTTTGTAGTTGTTCTGGGCTCTTATTAAAAAAGGACAATATTGCTCATATATAGCTGTCTACCTTCTGATCTCTGTTTCTAGCACTTTATCCCTTATCGTTTGTGTTTCCCAGTCTTGCCTTCTATGTTCTCATAGATCACCATCAGTTTGTTTTCCTATTACCTAATCAATTTGAGGCTGTGGTGATTCTATCCTTTATTACCTCCAATACATGATTAAATTCCATATGATTCTTCATATGCTTCATCTCACTGCTATTTTATTTCTGTCTATATCCTAACCAGCTGCCTTTTCAACTCAGACTATTGTGTTCTCACCTTATACTTCATCTCTTATTTCATGGAATTCATATCTTTAGGATTCTATTGCCAGCAATAAAAAATATTATCTGAAATTTACTCTTGAAATAAACTATGCTTCTCCCCTACCTTCTGCAAGTTTTGTTCTCCTTGTATTATGTTATAAAAATTTTTATAGTCCCTGATTTTTCCACTTATTCATCCTTGAATTATAATCCTCAATCTAAAGTTCAACTTTATGTTATAAAAAAAACCTCAAACAAAAGTAAACCAAACCAAAAGTAAAACAAGGCCCTAACTTACCTCTCATTTCCTGAGGCAATATCAGCTCCAAGATGTGTCCAGGATCTCTTAGGATAAGCACTGTAAAGCTGAAATTTTCCATAAACCCCTGGGGGGGGGGAAGGAGCAACCATCAGAAGAATTAAGGCCAGATAAGTAAGATTCAATCCAGAGGTTATTGCGCAACATATGTGATATAGAATCTAGATAAGAAGGTATCCATCTCATCAGAAAAAGAATAGTTAAGTGCTGCATTTTACAGCAGGTTATATATATCACACATGATTATGACATTTATTCTCTCAAGACCTAACAGAGAAATGAATGCTATACCACATCATATTCACCTAAAAGGGTAGTAGCCCACTCTAATGACTAGTTAAATTTGAAGAGTACTGCCGGGCTCGGTGGCTCAGCCTGTAATCCCGCGCCTTTGGGAGGCTGAGGTGAGTGGATTGCCTGAGCCCGCGGGTTCGAGACCTGCCTGGGCAGCGAGACCTCATCTCTACAACAAATCAAAAAATCAGCCGGGTGTGGCAGCGCATGCCTGTAATTCCGGCTACTCGGAAGGCTGAGCCGGAAGGATCGCCAGAGCCCAACGGCGAGGCTGCGGTGGCCAGGAGCGGCCACTGCACTCCAGTCTGGGTGACCAAGTGAGACTCGAACTCAAAAAAAAAAAAAAAAATTTGAAGAGTACTCCCTTCCAACATTAAGTGACTTCAAACCACTGGAAATTCTTTTGGAAGTTAACTGCTTCTGATATTTTACATTATACACTATATTCTCCAAGAGGTAAGGTTAATTTTATTTCCTAAGTATAGAGTTTTGATGTTATTAGCTTTGTTTTTAGTGATTGGACTTAATATTTTGTCTTAATAGTATAACAAAGGAGAGATCTCTAAGTACTTTGTTTAAAAAAAGGGTTTTAGACTCACAAATTAAAGTCTTACCAGGAATATGTTTGGTGCAATCCAGTTTCATTCTTTCAGTGTATCCTCTTGTATGTTTTATTGACATTTTTTACCATATCAAGCATAATTCCTCATACTGAAGTAGTTAAGCATGTTTTGACCATGAACCCAAGCAGTAAAAAAATATTAAACGATGATCATGGTGCTCTAAGCACATATATATATATATATTTATTTATTTAGATATTTATTATTTTAGATAAATATATATGTAGATGAGTGTGTGTATATATACATATACATGTTTATTATTTTAGATAAATATATATGTAGATGAGTGTGTGTATATATACATATACATGCATTATATATAAATATATATAATTTGTGTATATATATTTGAGTAAAGTTCTAGTATTTTCTTCCTGAACTAAAATGTATTATCTGCATATCCCTGGATTGGTATACCTCATTTTTTTGCAAGCCATTAACCTGAAAACTTAAATATTTTTACAATTTTTATCAAAACATACATGCATAAAAGAAAATTTTAAAAAGTAAGGTAAAAATAATATATCTTGGGAATTTCATACAGTGTGGACCAAAAAAAAATTCAGTTAATCAGAACCTAACTAACTGTATATACCAACATTCATAATTTTTCTATACCCTTATTCAGAAATAAGTCAGAAGATGATAAAACTAAAATCAACATAAATTGATGTAAAAAGAATCCCACTTTCAGGACATGGCCTGGAACCAATTTTTCATAATAATGAATTTATAAATATACTTCATAAGATATCATCATTATCTAAAACAAATATCTATTTTTTTTTTCACTACAGGCTAAGTAAGCTAGGCAGAGAAGGATCCTGAAGTAATTTAAAGATTTCCAACCACAATGTTTACAACAAAAAGCAGTTCATGTCCTTAAATTTGAATTATACAGAAAATTCAATTGACCAGAAAAGCAGATTTCTTGGTCATTTCCAATTATCAAAGGTTTGCTGTAAAATGACACCATTTTTAAGTTGTTTCAAGGAGATTATAAATGATTTAAAAGGATTAAAATCTGTCATTTACTTATGATACCACAAAATTTAAGCATTCATTAAAGTAAATATTTAATTATTTATTTCAGTGTAGTACTAGAGAAAATTTGGGAAACTCGAATTGGACCATATAGCCAGGGTCAGAGATTAGAACAAGAATCCATGGATACTCCTAACAGAAAGTTTGATCTAAGGTAATCATGGAACAGAGTGGACACTACAGGCAAAAAAAAAATCAAATGTTCTTATTATGATTCATCTAGTTTATCAACTTGGAAAACTTTTAAAATTTTGAACCTCTTGTTATTAGAAAAATAAAATAAATAGCACATGTGAAAAACCCAAAAACTGTCAAAGTACTACATGGCATTGGTTATCTGTTATGACACTAAGTTAACATACTTCACATTATCCTAATATTATTGCTTCCATTCTATTGAGTGCTGAGTTTCAGAGAGGGAGCTACTCAATACTAATGAATATTAAACTTATATCTCATAATATTCAGAAAGCTTATATAGGATAATCTTTTCTCTTTTGCCACAAGATAAGGCATCTTACTTGAAGACATCCAACAAAACAGTACATCTAAAGGAGAATTCAGTCGGGCTCTGTGGCTCAACCTGTAATCCCATGCTTTGGGAGGCTGAGGTGAGTGGATTGCCTTAACCCGGGGGTTCGAGACCTGCCTGGGCACTTGGTGAGACCTCATCTTTACAATAAATCAAAAAATTAGCAGGGCGTGGTAGCGCGCGCCTATAGTTCCAGCTACTTGGAAGGCTGAGGCAGAAGGATCGCCGGAGGCCAGCAGGTCGAGGCTGCAGTGGCCAGGAGCGGCCACTGCACTCCAGTCTAGGCGACAGAATGAGACTCCAACTCAAAAAAAAAAAAGAAAAGAAAAGAAAAAGGAGAATCCAAGGAAATCAATATGCTGGCTGCCAATAATAACACATTGAAGTGATATAACAATATAATATTAAAAGGATAAAAATGTATAGGGAACTAAATAATTTCAACAACTCTATAAGTGAGGGAAGGAAGATAACTAAAAGGAAAAATGTGAACATTCTTAAAGAAAAGGAAATTACTGCATAGAGAGTTATCCCTTTTTATTTATCAAGCTAATAGTGCCTATAAAGAGAAAGTGAGAAAATACTCGAAATCTAATGAGTATTTTCTTTTCCCTCAAACTGAGTTATTTAGGGGTTCTTACATCATGGTTAACAAGCCAGTCCCAGTTTCTGTACTTTTATATAGATCAATTTAAAATAGGATATGGTATTGTGGCAATAGCAAAGACACTGTCAACAGTGAATGTTTCTTAGTAATCTTTTGATCTATCAGTTAAAAAATGTATCAATTATCACATAGTATTTTTAGCTGATAATACAGACTCTTAGACTAGACTTCAGTGTCTGATCTGGATATAAATCTAAGTTCTGACAATATAAAGTTGTGTGGCCTTCTGCATGTTTTTCATCATCTCTGAGTCTTAGTTTTGACATCTGTAAAATAGACACTGCTCACAAGACAGCTGGTAGGTAAAATAACAAATTACTTACAAGACTGTCTGTAATTTAGCTCATGATCTATGAATGGTACTTCTCTATAGACACAAACACACATACATGCACGCACTTCATTTTTAACAAAATATTATACTCTTACCAATTGTTCCTGGGTCAATATGCATTCCACTGAAACGGTCACAAAAGACTCCCTCTGAGGCTCTAAGGAGAATTAGAAGTTTCCGTTCTTTTTCTAAGGGATTTTCTAAAGTACCTGTTTACAAAGGAAAGTATATCATTCAGAGCAATGTGAAATTAAGAGGGGGATATTGTGATGTAATTTTAGGAATGCAACATAGATGCTATAAAGTAGACTATAACAAGACACGATTATCACATAGATAAAACTAGAAAAAAATAAGATTCAGTAAATTTCTATTAGAAAGACTGCATTGATGTTCAGCAAATATTTATTTTTCATTCATTATTAGGGTAGATTTAGCTTCTATGATCTACTAATATTTATCCCAGTCATATGACTTACTTTGGCCAATGTAATTTGAGTAGAAATGACAGTAATGCCAGTTCTCAGTTGATGGTTTTTTAAATTTGATTTAATTTTATTTCATTTTTAAAGATGTGGGGTACAATTTAGGGTTAGGTATACAAATGTTCATTATGCAGGTCCCTTTTTGTTGAGGTGTGCCCCTCCCTCCTATGACGGTTTTCCTCAACTGCCGATCACAACCTCCTTCCCCTGGCAGTTTCCCACTACTGCCAATCCCTTTCTTATAATATTATGATAATTGTTCAAGGTCCGCTTACAAGTGAGAACATATGGTACTCTGTTCTTTGTTTCTGCGAAAGATCACTGAGTACGATAGACTCTAAATCCATCCAAGTTGCTGTGAAGTCCATATCAGCTGATGCTTTAAAAGATTTGGTAAGTTATTAATTTTTTAAACCAGATCTCATACAATGATGGTCTGCCAGAAAAGGGGAATTCTGTGAATAGCCTCTGGTATGGGAATGAAGAGATATACAGAGTAAACCTGAAGAGAACACACAAGCCAAGTCCATCCAAGACTAAATCAAATATTTCTTGTAAACCACTGAGATTTGGGGATTATTTGTTACACAGCAGAATTATGGCAAAACTTGCCTGACATACTGCCTATGGCTAGATAATCCCCAAATTGCTTTACAAGAATTTTAGCATTTAAACCTCATAACAAATCTGAGAAGTAAGTATGATTCTTATCCTAATTTTAAATATTTATACATAAGGAGGCTTAGACATTAAGGAATGTGCCTAAATTTATGCAACTAGTAAGTAAGTCACAGCATCTATTTGAACTACAGTCTGTTTATGCTAAGTGTTGTCTTAAACAGATAGGTTATTTCCTAAAACTAAATTCTTTCAGCAGCCTAAAGACATATAAAAATATAAAGCTTTAATATTTGTATAGCAGATGGAAATCACCTCTGACCATATTGAATAGATGTTAGCCGTGGAATTCGGTCACTTTCAAAGTATAAACATTTTGCAGGGAATTGGTTGAATTAGTGTTAGTGAGTATGGATGTAAGGAAGATTATTTTTTTTGAAAAATATCTCTTAAAGTACAAAAAATATTAGAGTCGGTTGTTTAAGAAATAACTGGTGGGAAGGTAGTTATCAAACTATATCGGAACCAAACAGGTTCACAAAAAGTACCTGCTATCAAATGGGACTTCCCAGTTTATAAATGTCTGAAAACACAACCAAAATAACACTGCAAAATACAGTATGAAATAATTAACAAACTTAGAATTGCCTGGGTTTCATCTTGGTTAGTGGTCTCCCATGCAGCATAAAATCATTTCTCCCAGATAACACTTCATATGCCAAAAGGTTCAAAGTGAGTTTGAAGCTTGCTATGTATCTGTACCTTATAGTCCAGCCTTTATAGCCTTTACCATAGTAGGGACTGTTGAAAGCAAGATCTAGAGAGGTATGTAAACCTGCCCATAGTCTCACAGTAGGTCAAGGGGTGAGCAAGGCTGTGTGTTTCCAATAAGATGCTACGGTAAACTGGGCGCAGTGACTCATACCTATAATACCAATACTTTGGGAGGCTGAAGCAGGAGAATTGTTGGAGCTCAGGAGTTTGAGACCAGCCTGGGAAACATGCAAGACCTCATCTCTACAAATAAAACATAAAAATATTAGCCAGGTGTAGTGGCACATGTCTGTTGGCTAAGTTTAGGTTGAGAGACTGCAGTGAGCCATGATTGTGGCACTGCACTCTAGCCTGGGTGACACAGTGAGATCCCTACTCAAAAAAAAAAAAAAAAAAGATGCTAAGGTATACTGCTGCTCTGTGAAGGTGATGCCTCTCCTCCATAGAGAGACGAATGTATCCTCTTAGCCAAAACAAAGATGTGCTAGAGCAAAAAGCAGCAGGGGAGGTGGAGAATGTTAAGTAAATGTGTGTGGTGTAGCTCTTGTCTTGTGGTTATAAGTCTGTCCAGTAAGCCGTTTTCCAACTGTGAATTCATTTATTTCACGGAGGGTAGTTTAGAGTCTTGGGGGAAAAATGGCCTAGCACTAAAAAAGATACCAGAGAGAAAAAAGTAGGACAATTTTTGCCCTAGAGAAATATATGCAGAGTCCCACAAAAGGAGTTCAGCGTTCCTCTAAAATCAGAGATTAAATCAATTATGCAACCCAAAACTGCAGCACATGTGGTGCTTTCGCAGAAAATCTGGGCAAAATTAGTTAGCCTGCCGTGATCTTTTGGTATCTGAAATGACTAGAGTTTGGCTTCTTTTTCTGTAACTTAGAGAAAGAAAAAAGATGAAGTATGGGACCAAGTAGAAAGAAGGAAATATATGCTACTCTAACATCAAAATGCAGTGCTTCCTGAATTTGCAAAAACGCTTAAAGGAAAGTTTTAAGGCTGAGATTCTCATTTTATTCCTAAATCTAGCAATCAGAATGATGAGACACTCTCTCCAGCATGGATTTTGTCCTTAAATTTGATAGCCACCTTTGAGATGCTCAGGATGAACAGGTCATCCTCGGCTTAACTTTGTAAAGCTGCTCTGAACCACAGCAAGAGGCACTTTCAACCTGGGCGAATTTATGTACCCAAAACAGGAGGAAAAACAATTGTCACTGTGCTACAAAAACATTCCAGATGTTTTCACATGCATGATTTCATTTAATTCTCACAACCCTATGACGAAAATTGTTGAGGTTCCCATGAGGAAACTGAGGCAAAGAGAGGTTAAGTAACTTGTCAGGAATTACACAGATGTTAAGTGGTGACGTTGGGCCTTAGACTTAATAAGTACCATCCTGGGACATGGGGATATGCAGGAATAGAAAAGTAAAGGGAAGTTGATATTACTTAGTACGATGATGGGCACTGGAAGGGAAACAGAATACGTTCCAGATGCTAAAATCACCTTGAGAGATGGAAGAAAGTGAGTTCCGGTATATGCAAGATAACCATTATAATGATTTGGGAAATATGGTACAAATGGATTCCATGAACTTCAAAAGGTAAGAAAAAGGGAAAAGGATCTTTTATTATTTTATTAACTAAACCTCTTTGATGGACTCAAGTATAAACCTAGTTTACACTTAAGCCCGCTCTACCAACATGACCCCTCGCACCTTGTGCTAAGCCGATCCATACTGAATTATTTACCGTTCCCTCCACTCACTCTCTTCTGTGCCCATGAGATTTCCCAGTCTTTTATATCCTTTACCTTTATCTTGCCTAACTCCTAATCATCCCTCAAAACATAGTTGCATGGTAATTTATTTCTAAAATCCTTCTATGTTCTTGAATTAGATGTCCCTTTTGTGTATAAAAATGTCTGTGCCCCTTTCTACAGTAATTCTACTTCAAGGAACTTGTCCTAAAGAACTAGTATGGAATATATGGAGGATTAATGCCCAAAGTTCTTCACTGTTCTGGTCTTTATTGACAATGGCAAACATTTGGAAACACTTTGAAATAGCAAACAGTTGGAAACATTTTGGTCCATTTAGACCCCCTTTCTCTCTCTCCCGTTTTTCTGACTTGTTTGGTGTGGAGCCACACAAGTCCCAAGCATGCACATACTTTCTTGCCTCGGCTCCTTCTGCCTGGAACACTATAACTCCCTTTTTTTATGGCTGATTGACTTATTTTCTTTTTTAAAATTTTTTTATTTTAAAGATGTGGGGTACAATTCAGGGTTAGGTATTCAAATGTTCGTCATGCAGGTACCCTTGTTGATGAGGCATACCCTACCCTCTCCTGGCAGTTTCCCTCAACTGCCAATCCTACCCTCCCTAATTTACTTATTTTCAAACTTAGCTGAGTTGCCACCTCTTCTGCGATCCTTCTTTGGTCAGATGTGGGTTAAGTGACCCTCTACAGGCTCTCACAGAATACTATGTTTCATTTACCATGACACTCCTAAAACTACACTGTAAGGGCCTTTTACCTGATTGCTTCCTTCTTTTGGTGAACTGAGAAGAAACTGTATATTACAGCAGAGTTTATTTGAAAATATTTTATTCTGGGAATAGTTAACTAGATAATTTTTACCAACTCTCCTGCAGAAAACTATTAGAAATAAAGAGAAATATCCAATAGTAATACAAGACTCACTTCACCAGTAAATTACAAATTTTAAGCATGTATGCACCTCACGTTATAGCTTCAAAATATACAAAGCAAAAACTAACAAAACTACAAGGACAAATAGATGTATCTATAATAGCAGTGGTAAAGTCAATGTAACTGCTCCTAGAATAAACAAAAAAATACAGTAAGAGCATGGCAGCTTTAAACAATACAATTAGCAAACATGACATAACAGGAGTAGATGAAATCCTGGACCCACAAAGAATGCACAATCCTATAAAGCATGTACAAGACATTTATAAAAACTGATCATTGGTGACAAAAAAGCAGTTTAACAAATTTTAAAGAATCAGAAGTACATAACATTTGTTTTATGGTCATATTTCAGTTGAGATATACAATTAACAATAAAAAAGTTTGTAAAGTGAGCTATATTAAAATTAAAAACTTCCAATTGTTAAAATATACCATCAAGACAGCAAAAAAGGCAAGCTACAGAGTGGAAAAAGATACTTGCATTGCACATAACCAACAAAAGGTACATGCCATAACATATAAGTAACTTCAATAAATCAATATAAAACAGATAAATACATTATTCAAAAGGGGTAAGAAAAAAGCTACTTCACAAAATAAGTTATTCTCAAAGGATAAAAATATTAAAAATGCTCAAACACATTAGAAATAAGATAAACAAAAATTAAAACAATGATGAGATCTCACTACATATCCACTAGAATATATTTTAGATACATCTGGCCAATATTTTAGATACACCTTCCAAACATACTATTTTTCAGGTGCTGTTCACTGAATCCAAAGCAATATTAAATTCAAAGCAATATTGTTAAATATTTTGCATTCGTAAGTTAATCTTGAAATTCCATAAACATCCTTATTGCACATGAAAGATAAATTACTAAATTACCCCCAAGTCAATTTTACACATTTTTCTCCTGCCCTCAAAAGCAGGTTCTGTGATGATGATCTTGGAAGCTGAGCTTCTACCTAGAACATAATTATCCCATATCTTGTTACAGTTATACAATAGCTGAACCAGAACCTCCAGAACATTATCAGCTGGTAAATAACTTTGAACCAATTAAACTGCAGTAATTTTTTTTCCTGAATTAGCTTTTAATTATCAATGTACATTTGATATATCTATACCTAAAGCATCCTTTCCCAATAGAAGCTATTTCATATAAAATATGTGGATGGTGGAATGGAACTTGTAGGTCAGTGAAATAAGAACTGGTTATAAAAACAGTAGGAGCTGGGCACAGTGGCTCATAGTTGCATCTCAGCACCTTGGGAGGTTGATTTGGGAGGATAGCTTGAGCTGTCAGGAGTTCAAAACCAGCCTGGGAAACATAATGAGACCTTGTCCCTACAAATTTTTTTTTAAATGAGCCGAGCAGGGTAGTGCAGCTACTCAGGAGGCTGAGGTGGAAAGATTGCCTGAATCCTAGGAAGTCTAGCCTAGGGTGAACTGTTACCATGCCACTGCACTCCAGCCTGGGGTACAAAGGGAGACGCCTGACTAAAAAAAAAAAAAAAGAAAGTAGGCATTTTCAAATTCTAATGTCTAACCACTCATAGAGTGATGTTATTTAGGCTAGCTTATTTTTGTCATCAACAAGTCTTCTCAATTTATCAACAACTAATAGAATTATTAAAATATGTTATTCACAACATGCAAAATGTAAGAAATCCTTAAAACTTCATGTATAAAATTAAGCAAATTATTTTTATAAACCTCAGTTTCCTCAGTGATAAAAAATAGGTACAATAATAGTGTCAAATTTTTGTAAGGGTTAAATTATTTTGCACATGTTAATAGACATGGCACAGTGCTTATATATAATCCATGTTTTTAAAAAATTGGTCCTTAGTAGTAATCATAGACAAATAACAGTAGTGGGCATGGAGATATAAAATTATCTCAAAATTAACCCTTAAATTTGAAATTTTAAAAAATAAGACAAGTTCTTCCTAGCTAGTAATGTGCAATTCATACCGTACTAGAAATTAAACATTTTAGCCGGGTTCGGTGGCTCAGCCTGTAATCCCGTGCCTTTGGGAGGCTGAGGTGAGTGGATTGCCTGAGCCCGCGTGTTCGAGACCCGCCTGGGCAGGCAAAACCTCATCTCTACAATAAATCAAAAAATTAGCTGGGCGTGGTAGCGTGCACCTGTAATTCTGGCTACCTGGAAGGCTGAGGCGGAAGGATTGCCGGAACCCAGCAGGTCGAGGCTGCGGTGGCCGGGAGCGGCCACTGCTCTCCAGTCTGCGACAGAGTGAGACTCCAACTCAAAAAAAAAAAAGAAATTAAACATTTCAAAGCAAAAATATTAAGTGATCACTATTTAAATGTCCAAGCCAATGTCAAAATTAAGTATTTTTATAATAGTTTTCTAAGCAAGAAAACATATGATTCATTCATGTATTCATCTGTTTTCCTAAAATTATGTTGTTTTTCTATGCAAAATTAATTATTAAATAATATTTAATAACTATTTATTATATGACTAATCGTTTTCATAAATAACTAAAATTAACAAATCTCTAAATAAAATTAACAAATCTCTAAATCTCAAATTTTATATTACTATTATAGCACTTCATAAGTCAAAAGTATGGTTTAAGAAACACTGATTTAAAAAATATTAAAATAGTAAAGATGATTACTTCAAATGTCTTTAGTAAAAACAAACTGATGGCCCAATGGGACAGAAGAATCATTATTTATATTAGTGTTTAGCTTCAAAATAAGAATACATTTATGTATATATACAGATAATGTGACATCTGTCAGGTAACTTATATTCCTTGGCAAATAAACAGATCTTTCTATGCTAAATCTCAATTTGAAATGCATATTATTTAACAGCCAGTCTTATTAGGGACACAGTTTTTACACTTTTGGCCTTATAGTTAAACAAGTACAATATTTAAAAGTCACATCTGTTTGATGTCACCTTTTTTATTTCTATCAGCCAACTGTTAGTTTGATTAGAGAACTGTCAGTGTAAACAAACTTGTTAACAAATCATCTATTTTGCAGATATCTTTACTTATTTACACTTTACTTATTTACACATTAATGTGTGGGTATTGAACCAATTTCTAGTCAAATGTAAAAGAGGATATATATAGTTTAATGTGTTATCTTTGAACAAACATCCCACACAAGAATCTCTCTGGCTGCTCTGTGGGTCTGACTACTGGGTATTATGGCTTTAGGCTGGAGGATATGTTTTAATCTACAGTTTTCTCAGGTTAGTCTCCTTGTTATTACTTAATCATCCAATGAGCCTTACAGAACTGTCAGTTTAGAAGGCAATAAAATGTGTATGGATTTTTCTTCTTTAGGATTGAGAAAGTCCCAATCACAGAAGCAATGAAAGAAGCTTCCATATACCTAGTACTTCATTTCCTGACAATCAAAGGCATGTGCTAATGATGACCTTAGGCTCCTGGCTACAAATGTGAGACATGGCTGACAAATACTCATCAATGTCCCTGAAAAACAATATGTGACAAGTTTTAGGATAAAAGCCCGAGTTCCTAGTATAATTACTGAGTGACTAGGCAGTGCATCATGGACCCAGTTGTGACAGGCCAACGAAACAATGAACTGCTGTGTCCCCAGGGATACCAATGGTTGGGCCTGTCTTACTGACTTAGGGATCAAGGAATATTCTGTTAAGTCTTAAATATCCATCATAATATTTATATCACAAATGTGTTTGTATAATACAAATAAATTGCATAAATTTGTATAAATATATTATTACTTGTATAAACGTACTATTTTATAGTATTTATATATAATTTCTCTATATTATTATTTTTATAATAAATTATACAATTTATTATCAGGTATTCCTCTCTGAAGTCTTCCTAAAGAATATTACAAGAGGATTTTCCACTTGTCATTTTTAAAAGTACAATATTAACAGTCTTCATTGAGTTGAACACTTGGGTCAATAACATGTTAATATCACTGATATCTAAAGTAGCAAGGAACACATTTATTAAAGCCTGGGAACAACGTCTCATCTAAGAGAAAACACTAATGAAAGGAATGTATACAGACAGCTATTTGTGGGCAAGAAAATGCAAACGTTTAAAAAATCAACAAATAAATGTTTATAAAACGGGTTTTGAACTGGAGACATTTTTTCAATCAGGTTTCCTGTTCTAGATGTTTTGTAAAAATTGAAAATACTTTGAATTTATACAAGATCACCAGTTTTTTCAATGTGTTTTTACACTTGCTATGTTACTTTCATATGGGAAATAAACATGTTGTAGTAGTTTAAACATTAACACTAACTTCTTCCTCACACATGTAAACATTTAAGACTATGAAATATATTACAGGAAAAAGGCACTGAGCTGAAAGACTGATCTAAATATGTCCACTTACTTATGTAAACATTTATGAGTCACAAAGCGTATTATCAGAATCCTATATGCAGTAGATACTAGGGTTATAAAATGTTTTGATGAGGTCTATCATTTGATAAAGAGAAGACATGCAGGAAAACATACCATTTTATAGTAATAAAATGAATGCTGTAATGACAACATGTATGCGTAGAATGGACCAGAAGAAAAGGTACACCAAATCTACTGAATTGAAACAGGAAAGGCTTCAGAGTAAAGGTAGTCTGGTAGTCTTTGGGCAAAGGTTTGAAGAATGAGTATTTAATATTTCAGGTAGTTGAAATAGCCACTAGTCTGGTCCTGGTTTGTTTTTTGGGGTTTTTTTATTGTTGTTTTTTGGGGGTTTTTTTTGGTCTGTTTGTTTGTTTTTTTAATTGAAGTCTCACTTTGTCGCTAAGTCTAGAGTGCAGTGGCATGATCACAGCTACTGCAGTCTTGACCTGCTGGGCTCAGGTGATCCTTTCACCTCAGCCTTCCAAGTAGTTGGGCCTACAGACACATGCACCATGCCTGGATAATTTTTTATTTTACTTTATTTTTATGTTATTGCAGAGACGAGGTTTCAACATGCTGCCCTGGCTGGTCTCGAACTCCTGGGCTCAGGTAATCCTCTTGCCTTGGCCTCCCAAAGTGCTGGGATTATAGGCGTGAGCCACCATGTCCATTCTGGTTCTATTACTTACCAGCTCTGAGACCTTGTAACAAGTGAAAATCCTTCTGGATCTCAGTTTCCTTGTCTATACAATGAGACAAATGACTTAAGCAGTCACAGAAGTTTATGACATCACAGTTGTGAACCTACTACTGGGAAATTTTCCAGAAATTATACAATGAGTTGCTAAACTAAAATTATAGTTCAGGTCTTTGGACTTCCCATATTTATAAAGGTCTCAAGCTAATTTCTGTCTTGTTAAATTCATGCTTAAAAGACTATCCATAAATAGCAATTTTCTAGCACAATTTAGACTCATTAATATCCGCCTACTTACTACTATTAACCCTTCTCCAGCTACAGGGGCTGCCTTCCTGCCTCACAACTACTACATAAAGCACATTCCCAGCTTGAAACTTTTGCACTAGCTCTCCCTTTAATCTGAAACTCTCTTCAAATGTTTGCAGGTCTAGCTTTTTTTTGTATCTAAAGTCTGAGATCAGATCCTTTTGTAGTTCATTTGACCTAATGACTGGGGGTTCACACATGCCTGTGTGAGATGTGCTACCTTTATTTTTATTTTTAGTTTTTTGAGTTGGAGTCTCACTCTGTCGCCTAGACTGGAGTGCAGTGGCCACTCCCGGCCACCGCAGCCTTGACCTGCTGGGCTCCGGCGATACTTCCACCTCAGCCTTCCAAGTAGCCGGAATTACAGGCATGCGCTACCACGCCCGGCTAATTTTTTGATTTATTGTAGAGATGAGGTCTCGCCTGTCCAGGCAGGTCTCGAACCCGCAGGCTCAGGCAATCCACTCACCTCAGCCTCCCAAAGGCACGGGATTACAGGCTGAGCCACCGAGCCCGGCTTGGAGATGTGCTACCTTTAAACCTTGTTATGATGTGGGCACATTACCCATTTGACAATAAATAAGCAAATAAATAAATAACTCTTATTTAACACATTAACTCTTTAGGAAGGTCTTTACTACCTAAACTGTGGAGTCCAATGTATAACCTGGGCCTTGCTTCAACTCACTTTCCTACTTAATTTTCTTCAGATAATGTATTGCAACCTAAACTTATATCCCCCATTTATTTTGCTATTACATTTTCTGTTTCCTATAACAATAGAATGCAAGCAGGAATCTTATCTGTCTTGCTAACTGCTGAATATTCAGGTACCAGGAATGATACCTGGCACTGAGTTGGCATTCATTGAATGAGAAAGAGAGGTAGAGAGTGGGGAAAGAGGAAGTGACAAATCTATACGTGAAACTTTGGAAAATAATTATATCACTGGAATTATTTTCTCCTTAATATCAATTGATTAATTCCATTTTATCATCCAAAAGAAAGTGAGTTATTCGTGAAAGCAATTCTATGAAGGTTTGATAACATGACACTTAACATGGACAAATATTCATTTTCAACCATGAGATTTAATATGTTCACTGACACCTGAGACTATAACAAAGCCAAAAAAAAGTTGTTAAAGAATAGATAAAGGGTGTTGAACTTATTAAAAGTTACTGCCCCTCAAAAGGAAGTACTGCATATTTGCTTGTTTTACATGAAAAGTAACATTTTATGTCAAAACGATATTTATCAGCCATTATAAGGAAACATAAAGCCAGAATAAGATGGCAAATTTTCTTTCCTATTCTCTGTCATTTCTACTATGTCTCATGTTACTGAATACTCCCTCTTTCTTGTAAATTGCCACCTTTGTTTCAAGGTGTTATTTTCTTGTCATTTCATTTTCATTCCACCTATAGAGTTGTTTCCTTTCTATCCCTGTGTCTGAGCTCAGCTATGTCTACTACCCTTCAAAGGCTGGTATTCTCAAAATTTCAGTTGTGGTCATTTGTCTTTTCTATCCAATAACCTGTTTGGTCAATGTACTCACAATGCGGTCTGATGACCTGCAAATACATATGTTTATCACAGATCTCCCCCATGGGTTGCTTTTTTCATAAATCTACTTGCTCTCTAGATATTATCACTTACATATTCCACTGAAATATAAACTTAGGATTTATGAGTTTCTGTATTTCACAGCTCACTATAGTGGGCCAGGTGTGGTGGCTCATGCCTATAATCCCAGCACTTTAGAAACCTGAAGTGGGAAGGTTGTTTGAGCCCAGGAGTTTGAGACCAGCCTGGGCAACACAGTGAGACCTTGTTTCTACAGAAAAATTTTTAAAATTGGCCAGGTGTGGTGGCATACACCTGTAGTCCCAGCTACTCAGGAGACTGAGGCAGGAGAATGGCCTGATCCCAAGAAGTTGAGGCTGCCGTGAGCTGTGATCATGCCCCTGCACTCCAGTTTGGGTGACAGAGTGAGACCCTGACTCAAACAAACAAACAAACAAAGAACACTGTAGGAGTTTACTACATGTCCAGTATTGTTCAAGCACTTGAGTAAATATTAACTGATTCAACTTTTATAAAACTCTATGAAATATGTACTATTATTATTCCCACTGAGACAGAGCTAGTTTGTGTAACTTGTCCAGGGTTACTCAACTAACAAATGATGGGAATAATATTCATTCTTGACACCCTCACTGACACAGATCTCCCAACCTCAAACCTAGGTTGTATTCTAAACATTTCCTCCTCACCTCACATCAAAATAGTCACTAGGTTCTAGTGATTTTTACCTTCTCAATGCTTCTTTAATTTATTATTTCCCCTTTAACTTCAATGTCTTGCTTCCTTCCTTTACAGTTTCTTTCCTGAAGCACCTCAGCAGCCTTCCTACTTTTCACTTTCTAATCCACACCCCCACCCCTTCACCCACACACACACTGCTGGGGTAATCTTTCTTGACCAAATCTAATCATGTCATTTCCCTGCTTAAAACTATCTGGTGACTACTTACTGCCTTAAAAAAAAATCATAAAATCAAAACTCCTTAGCATAGTGTATAAGTCCAAGAAGCTTCACTATTACCATCATTCCCTATAAATCCTTCAATCCAGACATACCCATTCCTAACAATTTCCTGAAGGCAGAATGCTTATCTATAAATATGTACCTGCTCACATTTCTTCCTTATCTTTGAGCCCCCTCGAGGTTGAAAGACATGACCGTTACAATTACGTTTTTACTTGTTTGTCCTACTATTTTATTGAGATACCTCTTGAAAGTTAGGGTTCAGTTCATGATTTCCATTTCTGCACTGGGCACATGGTAGGCATTGAGTAAATACATGATGAATGTAAGAATGGACACACAGTGAAATGCTTTAAGCTTATCTCAAATGTTTTATCAGACTAATGAGACAAGCACTGAACAAAGAATGAAATTGAATTTGGCATTTGTGATGCAGCTGTAGCCCTCTAAGCACAGCTTTGATCTTGAACTTCCTTTCTAATCCTAGCATTCTACGATTCAACTCTACTAAAAGTCTATTGATACCTTTGCCAGCACCAGTTGCCTTAAAAGCAGGACCACCAAGAAATATAATTTCACAATGTTGGAACTTGGATCAAATGGCATCAGATAGCAGGCACACTCTGGCAGTGCTCCGTGCCAATGTCCACATCTATTAAGTTTGTTTACTAACTAGTCTTATTATCTATTTCATGTTGGGATTTCTTTAGGGTGTGGTGAAATTGGACAGATGGGTTGAAAGTCTTCCTTCAGGCATAATACACATGGAATTGGGCAGATGGGTTCCAATAAGCAACCTTTAGGCCTTGAACACATGGATAAAGCAAGGAGTAAAAGAATACACCATTATCTATGATGGGTGAAAATAGACCTGGGAATGGAGACATTTTAAAATGAGATTTGAAATGTATAAAGTAAAACTGGCAAAGTGGCACAGTGTTACCTCCCTTTTAAAATACAGATTTTTTTCAAGCAACAACCTATATATTATAGTAATAGGTGATCTCAGAAATGTAAATATAACTTACTAAAAAAATTTTTAAAAGACCAACCTTAGCAATAGAAGATATCAACCTGAAACAAGTTTTCCAATAACAAGAACAGGGCTCAATTTTATTGATATCTCTATCAGCTAATTAAATAAGGATTTTTATAGAATATCAAATAATTGGGCTAATGATAGTTATCTGGGAGGAAAAGATCAGAATCCAATTTCACCAGTGTAGAAAGACGGACAGAAATAGTAAAATGAAGAGATGAGTAAAAGAGCATTGTTCTTAGTTTCCTCTAAAACCCAGAGGCAAACAAAATAAGCTCTACACAAGTATACAATGTAGAGATATATATGAAAAGAGTAGAAATTCGAATTGATGATACAGTTGGTAGGACTAACAGCATGATGTGGGCAGAAGTGAATATTTGGATGTATTAATGGAAGAATCATAACTGTTCTAACAGATGGAGGCTGGCTGTTTTGGAGAGCTTTTATTGACACTTCCATTTCCACGTTCTGCTCTTCACTCTGCCCAGTGCCCCACAATACTGATGACCTATATGTACTGTATCAACAAGTTCTCCTTTACTCTGACTTCTAGTCGGGTGTGGCCAAGTGGTAACACGAGCAGAAGACAGGACAGAGGCAAGAGACTGAGGTAAGAACACTCATTTTCATAGTTCCTTCCTTGTAGTAATTGAGTACTATCCATGCAAAAGACCATGCCTCCGTCTGATCACCATCTCCAGACATCCCTGTCCACCTCTGGATCCCAGAAACCACTTCCTTTTCTTTTTCCTTTGCTGCAAGGGGTAGTCAAGATGTCCAACTTTACTAGCCCTGGGGTGTGTGCCAACTCATTTGGATTTTTATAAATAGCTCCTTTATTTTAAATCTCCTCAGATTGTCTAATTCACATGCCATTTATTTTATGTGGGTACCCTGCCTGATAAACTAATATCTGTTGAACACATGCTATATGCCAAGCACTTAGTGTAAGTTGTTATGCTTAATGATTTCAACATCTTCCTGAGGAAGGTTCTATTGTTACCCTATGCATGGTGCAGATGAAGAAATAGAGATGTTTAGAGTTTGTCTTGCTTAAGGTAAAACAGCAAGCAGGTGGCAAAGGTGAATTTGTTCCCATCAGTATATGATATAGAACCTGTTTTGTTAACTACTAGACTCATCTCTGTTCAGAATAGGTTAGGTCCACCTGGGAATAGTTCTTTTACCTTGGCTGTCATAAGAATTTAACAAAACAAAGGTGTGTTTAGAGGCAATACCTAGAAGAATGAGATTTCAAGACTCTGAGAAATAGGGAGAGTGTGCACATTTGGAAAATCTTTCTGAAAAATAATTTGGCAATATGTATCAAAGACCTTAAAAAACATTTCTCTCTCAGCCCAGTTAATTCCATGTATAAAAGTCCCTCCCAAGGAAATAAAGATATGAATAATGATCTAATTGTAGGATGGTCATTGCTGAGTGAGCTACAAGTACAAAATGTAATATAACCTAGATGTTTAAAAATCGTTAAATAAATTATTACATATGTATGTATAATGTAATATATGTATTCCCATATATTATATAAATTATAATTATTAAAATTGGGCCTTTGAAATATAATGAGTCAGGGAAATTTTTACATTGTTAATATAAAATCAAAATGATTATAAAACTGTATATCCTATGTTTTAAAGAGTATGTGTGCATGTATGTATGTGTGAAAAACATGGTTTTGAGATCAAAATATTAACTATGGTTATATTTGCATTTGGAAATATGAAAGACGGCTTCATTTCCTCTATACATCTCTATTTTCTTGTCTGCATTTACATTTTTGTACAATAGACTGAACAAATCTCAAAACAGCAATAACTATGAACCATGATTAAAATAATAGGAACCGTTTAACCCCAAAGAGAGAAGATTCAAGAAAGTATGAATGAAATGCAATGGAGGAAAAGGGAGTCTGATAATTGTCCTAAATGTCTCGAGTGGAACAACTTGAACCTACAGAAATTAGAGGAAGACAGACTTTAGCTTCATAGAACAAAAGAATTTTAAACAATGGGAATTGGTTGCCTTAAAAAGATTTGACTTTTTCAACACCAGAAGTATTCAAGAAAAGGGTGGATCATAATTTTTCAGGAATCTTATTACAGTGACTTAAGCTGTACAGATAGTGTATAGGTGGTTATGCCAAGAATTTCCTCCCACCAGAGATTCTAAAATTTCAGTATTACAAAAAAAGATGTCTAAATATTTCCTTACCACTAGCAATTCATTTCTGGAATAAGATATTATTTCTGAGATTCTCTTTTACTGTTCATTTTGGACTCAAAGTAGAATGCCCTGCTAAGTTCTAATGTAGTTCCTTTGGGGACAGAGCATGTCTTTCCATCATTTACACTTTTTGCTTCAACAGTGTCAAGTGCATAGTCTACCCATAACAACTCATGCTTTTATTTAAGTAAGTGAATGTAGCTGAGGGGGTAGTTAATGCACTACCCCAGATCCAGGCCATCCTGTGACCCCAGCACCATGCCTCACTCCTCAGCTGAAGGAGCCTTATTTCCTAGCACCTACTGGGTCTGGCCATTTACTACCTGCCCAGAGAGCCATGAAAATAACAAACAAATAAAAAGACTGAGGAGTTAATGACTTTGGAGTGACCCAGATGACCTTCTCCCTACTGCCTCATAGTGTCCCAAGGTGTGATGGTTCTAACTAGGCTTCTCTCAAGGTATCCCATATAACCAAGCACAAGCATGTTTCCTTGAGAAGTTATGGCTCCCTGGGTTTGCTTTCCATCCTTTCCCCTCTCTCTGTTCTCTTTTCCCTTCTCTTTTGCTTCTTTGGGATTATTCACCCCAGTATGTACTAGCATATGAGCTTTGCTTTCAAGTCTGTTTTCCCAGAGAACTATATTAAGATAGCGATTGAAATTGTGTTGAGTTAGTTGACCACAAGTTACCAAATCTATCCTACAATATCTTCTACAAGAGTGAGCCATAGGTATATTCTAACATAAAGAACTAAAGGGAGGATTGATCTACAGCCTGGAGGAGGCCAAAAGAGTCCAGGAATGGGAAGCAACATCAGGATGCTGGGGATAGAAACATGGTCTGATGACAGTGTGTGGGCACAAGAGAATGGTCAATACATTTTACTTCTGGTCACATCTAAAGCTTGCCACAGAACAGCTAGTAAACTCATTTCCCCAACTCTGTTAAGCAACCTACTTGGTGATAACAATGTTTTCCCAGAAGTCTAATTCCCAGCACACTTCCAATCCTTGTGCCTTTACTCACCGACTTTCAGTTCCCCGCCTGCAATAACCATGCATGCTACACTCAGAACATTGCTTCTGTCCACAGGGAAGTCTAAAGTCCCCATCACGTAAAGCCCTTTCAGGGATGGAAGATCTGTATCCACAAGGATGGTCTTGTCTGCAAAAAGAAAGAAAGAAAGAAAGAAATTACTTAGACATATAATCACAAAAAGAATCTCCTTCTCGCCGGGCTCGGTGGCTCAGCCTGTAATCCCGCATCTTGGGAGGCTGAGGTGAGTGGATTGCCTGAGCCTGCGGGTTCGAGACCCGCCTAGGCAACTTGGTGAGACCTCATCTCTACAATAAATCAAAAAATTAGCCGGGTGTGGTAGTGCACGCCTAGAGTTCCAGCTACTTGGAAGGTTGAGGCGGAAGGATCGCCGGAGCCCAGCAGATCGAGGCTGCAGTGACCAGGAGCAGCCACGACACTCCAGTCTGGGTGACAGAGTGAGACTCCAACTCAAAAAAAAAAAAAAAAGAATTTCCTTCTCTCCTCCAGTGATTTGTTCTGGGGTTCTCCTGCAGGCCAGGAGCTGCTTATATTGCTATCTATGCCAGGACAGATAAAGCAACTGGAAGAGCAAATAGTCTGCCAATATCTTAAAACAACATGTTTAGAGTCAAAATTCACTTTTTTAGGCCCTAAGCAACTGTCCCAAGCCTACTGATGTACAAACACAAAGCTCAAAAGAACTTCCTGCCCTTTGTGCCAGTCCCTTCACCTTAGGGCTCCTGTTTCAAGGAAGTACAGAACAGCAGGCATGACTTTGACCTCTAAAGGCAGATTGATTGAATGTAAATCCCAGCTCTGCTACTTATTAGCTATATAGGCCAATAACTTTATCTCTCTGAACCTCAGTTATATCATCTGTGAAATGGGAATAATAATAACAATA
The DNA here is from genome assembly GCF_000164805.1 of Carlito syrichta. Taxonomy (NCBI): domain Eukaryota; kingdom Metazoa; phylum Chordata; class Mammalia; order Primates; family Tarsiidae; genus Carlito; species Carlito syrichta. The sequence goes on along the minus strand of NW_007252289.1, from coordinate 21,313 downwards.
CTGGTTTCATTCACAGGATTTTTTGTAAGGGTTAAATGAGCTAATAGATCTAAAATGCATGTATATTACTATTAAACTATCTTCAGTTTCCACTGTGTAAGGCAATAAGTGCTGGATATTATTATTATTTGTACTGTAGTCCATTCGTTTGGCATGCTTGTAGAACTAACCGTACAATCTAAAGCCATTATTCTTCATCTTCCCTTTCATAAATGCAGTTTCCGTTTAACTTTCGAAGAGATTGATTTTGCCTGACATTAACTATAGAGTAAGAAGTAAATACAGCATCCTCATTTAAACAGTAACTATTTCAAGTATGAAAAAGTACTGTTACTTTCTGAAGCTTAGTGATAATTCAACGCAAATGAAAGATATAAAATAAAGATTTCTGCTTAAATTTCAAGTACCTTAATCACTGACACATGTAAATATTTTTAAGGAGTTATTTTATTAACATAATCTCATTTATCATTCCAAGAAACAATGTATCCTGCTGTTCTCAAGGACCTGCCCAAGCAAATGAGCTTGTCCTGAGTTATCTGTCCTAACCTTGGCTGTTTCCCTCATTAAATGATGGGCCAAACCCTCCTGTGGTAGAGGCTATAGGGTTGTAAACCAATCATTTATCTTTTTTCTAAATTCACAATTAGACTACAGTTTCCAGCCTCCTCTGCAGTTATGCGAAGCCTTGTGACTGAGCTGTAATCAATAAAATGTAGGCAGAATTAAAGACATCTCTGGGTCTAGTCCATCAGTTTTGCCTGCCATCTCCTTCCATTTTCTCTCAGTTGGATATAGAACAGTGGTTCTCAAAGTATGGCCATGGTCATTCGGGATGCAATGCAAGAATCAGTACTGTTAGCAGCTATTCCCTTTCTTCATTGACTCTACTACTCCCCCTGGGGAAACAACCTCTCCCTTTCACACTCCTGTATCACCTTGTACATACTTCTATCTTAGCATTGAAACACATTATTTGAATTATATACATACATTATTGTACATGGGGAGATAACTATCATGTATTCTCAGTATTATAGGAAAAGAGACAATTCACTTTTTGAAATCCCGAGTGCAAGAGAGGGCTCACTAGTAGCCCAGATCTTGCCTTCATGCAATCTACTTATGAAGCAAATCTTCACATGTACCCCATAACTATAAAATAAATTTAAAAATTAATAAAAATAAAATCCTTAGTGCTTATTGTAATGCTGAAGATAAAGACACTAAACAAAATGTTGCCCAAATCTGTTGTGTTTAATCCCTTACATACTGTAGATTTAAGAATTAATTAGCAACTAGTACAAAATGAATGATCAGGCTAAACAGATAAAAATAAATGTCTATCTTAAATCTCATTTCTGGTCCTTTTCAAAACATTCAAAGAGAGTAAACTAGCGAATGTTCTAGGTTTAGCATAGATTTTATGGGTTCTAGACTTTAAAATTAAAAATATTTAAAGCAAACATCATTAAAACAAGAGTTTGATACAAATGCCTTTCATCTATTCCGGTTAAAGGCCATTCTACTAATATTCGGCTAATGAACCTGATTGTACAAAACAATAAAACTGGTTCAATAAATGCATTCTGTCATCTACAGAGCACTCACATACACACATAAGAATATGTTACCAGGAGGCTTTGAACATGTTTCTCAGATAAAATATGAGCCAAGTACACAGAATTTAAATTTTTTTCTTTGGTCTTTATCACATACCCTCTTAGAAGAAATTTTTCCTTTTAATTGCCCTATTGACTCCAAATATACCAACAAATTTTCCATGAATCACAGGTAGACTACTATAACCGCATGAGAACTGAGATCGTGGTTGCCATCCTCACTTTTATTTTCTCAGGATCTAGAACAATATCTAGCATATAGTAGGTGTTCAAAAACATAACACCTAGCAGCATACACACACCACACACAATACACACACACAAACACAGGCATGTGTGTATGCACATAAAGTCCAACAGTTATCAGAGCAAAAGTATAGGATGAAAACAAGAGTGGAAACATTGCTCTTGTTTCTTGGTGTCACACTTTTCATATTCCCTGAATCCATCTCTCTACCTCTTCTTCTTTCTTTGCCATGGTATGTCAAATCTTGTTGAGTGATGGGAATTCAAAGATGAATAACATGTTTCACACCATCAGATGAAGATAGATGTATAAACAAATAAATATACTGTGATACACTTGAGGTGATAGCATACTCTTTAATTATGTAGAGGTTGACCCTGTTTTTATTCCCAGCAGATTCGAACTGGAAAATCTATTAATGTGCCTATTATAACAAAATTTTGCCAAAATAAAATAAACACATGCCCTATAGAGAGTTTTATAAAAGCATTCCTCTTGTATTACAGTAATAGAGATTTCAACTATATTTGCTAGTGGCACAAGCAAAATAATTCACCCTAATGCAGCCCCCAGAGAAGATCAGCTGCAGGACCAAAATGACCAATCCTCAGTCATACTAACGGTTACAGAGTCTTTCCCTTTTTTTCCAGGTATGGAAAGCTGGCGTGCACATGCCACAGTCTCTAGAAGTAGCATCCTTTCCATAAAATTATTCAAGATATTTCAGAGAAATCCCTCAGAAATAGTTACTTATACAACTCAATAATATAAATGATGGACCACCCCTAATTTACCTGTGGCCTGATGACTTCCACCTTGTCCTGTCTTGGCCACTGCTATCCTATCCTATTCTGTCAGTGACCAATCTATCCTACTTGAGAGAATGAGCACTGGCATATGGAGGGAACCATCTGGAATTTCTGTTGCTCAATGGGAGGCTGATGGGGGAGCTGATCTGGAAAGAGGTTCCAAAAAGAATTAATGAGTTCCAGATGTAATTAAAGACTGCTTTTCCCCCAAAGGGGCTCAGGACCAGCCATGGGGTGGTGCCTCTTGGTTCCGAATTACACCCTCTAACCACTTGTTCATCCATCAAGCACTAAACGTTCACCATCTTTATCCTAGTATCTTTTGCCAAGCAGTGTCTTGATTTTTTTGAGGTTTTTTTTTCCTGAAAGTCTTTTATTTTGATGATCAGACAAAGCTTTAAAAATAATATCTGAAAAGTTAACAATAAGGAGAATCTCCTGAATTTCCCCCTGCACCAAATGCAACAACAAAGATTCAGTCTTTTATCACAAATGCATTAGCTACTCTTAAGACCAGAAACCCTGAGCCAAACTGAAAGACAGATGTCTCTGGCAGAGGGCTAGGGCTTCTTCTACATTGGGAGCAATTTGACAATCATAGTTACAAAATATCCCATATAATTTCAACACTAGATTTAAATTCACTTTTTCTACCCCCAGCAAAGTTGGGGAATCAAGGTCACTATTGTGTAGCATGCCAAGGCTCTGACACTGGTCTAAATCCTGGAGAAATGAGATCAAGGGCAAAGGGCACAGATTCTGGGAATAATGATAGGGTCACATGCACAAGCATAATTTAGGGCAGGCAGACCCACAGCTTGTATGCTATTCACTGCATTGGGTCCCATAACTTAGGTAGTGAAGACAGTTTCCACTACAACCCTGCTATTGTCAGGACACAGCCTACACCAACTTTGTACATAGCTCAGATTTCTGAGAGAGAAATGGCATGCAAAGTCAAAACAGGATATACAAGGACTATTTGCAGCCTTGTTATTTTCCTGCACCTTTCATAATTAATGTTTGTTTCTACATTAAGCCTTGGCCACAATATTTTCCTATAAATATGTGAACCAAAAGAAAAGTAAGTTGTAATGCCATTTGAATCACTATTAAATGATCTAATTCTTTTGAAAAAGAGAACATTTTTAGCTCAAAGTGACTACTTTACATACACATTTTATACAATGATTGGTGGCGTTTTCTTTTTTTGTGGTCTTGTTTAACTTTTGAGGCATCTAATGATTTATTCAAATAATCTATCATAACGTATAAAGATGGATGATACACCCAAGAAAAGTATTCCTGAAATAGAATGGAAGCTTTTATACATAAATAGTTCACATGGATGAAAGGTTAACATGATTGAAAATTCGTGTCGAGTAGACTAATTTACTGAGATGATGGTATTTGGTTCTCAAGAGTCCATCCTCTGGTGGAAAAAGCTGAACAAAGAAGTGCTAATATATAAGGATGCATCCTTTCTATAGCTAAACTCCTTTCGAAGAGCGGTTGACTTTATAGCATGCCTTTTGCTCAAATCCACACAGGTGGTTTCTTTATTCTATTCTGCCTATCATTTTTTTTTCAAACTGGTCTTAAAAATAGGCAGAAGAGGCAGTTTCAAAGAGCCCAGAGGCACATAATTCAAGACTAAAAGCCAGTTTTCTAACACCTTGAAAACTTGAAGAAAAACCATCTGCCTGATATGACTCTGAGTGCGTGCGTGTGTGTGTGTGTGTGTGTGTGTGTGTGTGTGTGTGTGTGAGAGAGAGAGAGAGAGAGAGAGAGACAGAGACAGAGACAGAGAGAAAGAGAGAGGGAGGGAGGAAAAGGGAGGAGAGGAAGACAGCTCTTCTCAGTCTCACCTCATGGGAAAAGGCCCATTTAAACTTTATATAATAAATTCCCACTGCACTCCCCACATACATGCCTTCTGTGTCTTCCTCAATCACCTATAGACATGCATAATTTCCATAGTAGAATCAACATTTTAAATTATGATATTTTAATTGATCAATAAAACGTTTAACATTCAATGTTTATTTCCTTCTCTAGTCTATACCATCTGTTCTTCAAAAATATTTTGAATCTATTTAATAGGAAGGTTTTAATGTAAAATTACCAACTGTATCATATTAATCCTCTGCATCCCAAATTTGGAAAGGAAAGTGCCAGAAGGTGCTGCTGTTTTCATTAAAGCATAAAAGAATCTGCACCTTCTCTCATCCTAGGTTTCTTTGTTTTTTGTTTTCATTTTTGTTTTAAAGCTAGAAATGGTGTTATACTACAGTTCCCTCCATAAGACCTCAAAGAATTTAAACTGGCCGACTTGGCTTTGCTATTTTATTTAAAACAAGATTCATATTGGTCTGCTTGCTCAAATGGGTCAAGTCTCCAAAAAGAAGGGAAAAAAAGCTTATATTTTGCAATCCCCAGCAGAACTAAAAATGATGAATATGTGTTTTGATAAATTTGAGGTCAGATGTTAACTGCAGTTTGGCTTCATCCACATAATTCTACTATCTCTATACACGGTTAATGAATTTCAACTAACGAGGTTTGGTGATAAAATCTCTCCCCAACCCTAATAGAAAATGATGCTTACATATGAGAAAAGATATAGACTGGTAACTCTCAGGTGATCCAATTATTACATTTTTACATGTAATAGTTAGTGTTAAAGTCAAACTAGGCACCAAACTTGTTTTCCTATGAGGGTTTTTCTTTTTGTTTCCTAAAGGAGAATAATGAGATCAACTTCTAGTAAATAAATATATTTGCACACTTCAACCCTGAAGAAAAAATATTCATATCTGTGAAATAATTGATCCACTCCTGAATGAGATTGCTTAGGCAAAGATTCAGGTAGCAACGATTGTCTGAGTTTATTTCAATGAGTTTATCTCTTCCCATCAGCTCTTTTCTTCTTTTTTTTAATTTTTATTTTAAAGATGTGTGGTACAATTCGGGGTTAGGCATAGAAATGTTCATTATGCAGCTACCCTTGTTGATGATGTGTACCCTCCCTTCCCTCGCAGTTTCCCACTACTGCCAATCCCACCCCTACCACCCCCCCCCCCTGGCAGTTTCCCACTACCATCAACTATTTTCTGAAAATAAGTTATCTTTGCCTAGCTGCTTGACACTAGACAGGGCAACGTGTCCAGAAAAAATAGGAGATTCTTTATCGCTTTTGAATACTGCTATTTTTTTCTTAAGTGTTTAATTGTTTCTTCTAACAGGGAAAAAAATCCCAAAATATTGTTAAATTTCTTAAAGATAAGATACTTAAATTCTATTTGCTTTTAAAAATTATATATACCACTTTATGAACACATAATTGATGCTTAAGAGAGAGTTTTAACTACAGTACCTGGTTAATAAATATCTAGTAAATAACTTCTATTCTACATTTTAGTATGTTGTATTAAAACTTATAATTTTTGAGCAAACTAGTCTATATGTTATGCTCCTAAATGTATAAAGTGCTTATATTCTATATAAATATAAAAATAACTTCTGTAAAGTTTTTATTGTTTAATATTTCCATGTATTTCTTTTTTTTTTTTTTTGAAAGTCTTTAAAAGTTTTTTTGTAAATCCCAGTAAATTACACATATTCAACACAAAGAGCTCTCGCTTAGGGTTTTCAAAATAAATTTCTTACTGCTTGAATTCAAATACTGCCCCAGAAATTATAAATGTTCCTAGAATTTTATTCATAATTCTAAGTATTCTAATACTAATAACTAGATGCTACAACCTTTGCCCAAAGTCCCAATACTCTAAAACATTTTTGCATTGCAAAGATACTGAAATCCCTGTCCTTAGAGTTGATGCCTCTTTTTAATCCAGGGTATATAGAAATCTACCACAAGGGAATGATGTATAAAGAAAGTCATTACTACTGACCGATTAATTTGTTCATTCATCCATTCATTCACTTAGCAAATATGATCAAGAGCTTTATCAGACACCACAATATAGGCCAAAGAAACAAACATAAATAAAACACTTCACATTGAAAAGTAAATACTTTTCATGAAATGAATGGGGTAAGTTTTGGAGGAAGGAAGAAGTAGATCTGATGCCTTTTTAGTATTTGCTTCTGATACTCACCAAAATAATCATAGCAAGACCCAAACAACATTTCAGAGTAAGAAAGACCATCTGTTTTATTCTAGTGCCCATCCATCTCTGAGAAACTACTGCCTTCATTGGCTTATCACTCCCTAATGGCCAAATCTCACTAATGTCCCATCCACTGACAGCCCACAAGCATCCTGGGTCTAAGTAGTTCTGTTCCAGTGGTCTCTCAACTGTGTCCCTATTCCTTTCAAGCTCTATTCACTCAGGTCTCATACATGACTAAGTACAGAAAGAATACTTCATAGGGGTTTTAGTATAGATCAGGCGAAATATCACATATAGAAAGATTATAGTACCTGGCATGTAACAGGGATTCACTATTCAGCTACCATCTTCATATGCACAACATATAGTTTTGAGTGCTCATGCTATCTCTGTCCCTTTGCTGTTGTGTGAAGCAAAAAGACACAGTTCCTAACCTCACAAAATCTAAAATTTTGTGGTTAGAATAGGCATTAAATTACAATCATACAAATAACTACATAGGCACAAACTGTGCAGACTGGTAAGGAGGAACATGAAAAATGCTATGAGAGTAACAGATTTGAGGACAAGGGCTAAGACCCAAAGGGTGAGCAGAAGTCACCAGGTTAGAGTTGTTCCCGAGAGGAGGCAGGATATATGAAAAGTGAGAAGTGGGAAAGAGCCTTATATCTTCAAAAGACTGGAAAACAGTGACAATACCTGCATTGCCCAATCTGGAGGGGAGGGATGAGAGGTGAGGTAGGACAGGTAGGCAAGGAACCAAATCAGGAAAGACTTTCGAGGCTACATAAACCCTGAGAGATATCATCCTGAGAATGATGATAAGCCATGAAAGGATTTCAAGCAAGAAAGTCACACAAACAACTTCATTTTTTGTTGTTGTTGTTGTTTTTTGAGTTGGAGTCTCACTCTAGTCACCCAGGCTGGAGTGCAGTGGCACACTCATGGCCCTGCAGCCTCGACCTGCTGGGCTTAGGTGATCCTTCTACCTCAGCCTTCCAAGTAGCTGGAACTACAAACACACACCACCACACCTGGCTAGTTTTTTATGGTTTATTGTAGAGACAAGATCTCACCAAGTTGCCCAGCCTGGTCTCGGACCCCGGAGCTCAGGCAATCCTCCCGCCTTGGCCTCTCAAAGTGCTGGGATTACAGGCTGAGCCACCACACCTCAACTGGGGTCATCGTTGAGATAAGGTAAACCACTCTCTTCCAACAGGAAGGGAGAAGGAGAAGATAGGGGTGCTGCAATCTATATGCATTTATCTCCTTTCAAGAAGAAATGGAGGAAGGGTACAAAGAGTAAAAATTAAAATACTCCGCAAAAGAATATAAACTTAGGAAACACTTTCATTTCACTTTAAATCATATAATGAAAACATTAGACTCCACCTGTCAATAACCAGTTAAAGATGATCTCTATTACAAAACTCTGTATGTGAAATAAATCCATCTGAGCATTTGACCTCATGTCTTCCTAAAAAACTTTGTTACCTTAACAACATCTGAACAGGGTATTTTCTTTATGTTTTCGTTTTGAATTGGAGTCTCATTCTGTTGCCCAGGCTGGAGTGCAGTGGCACACTCACAGCCACCCCACTGTCAACCTCCTTCTGCCTTAGCCTTCCAAGTAGCCAGACTATAGGTGCACACTATCACACCTGGCTAATTTTTTAAATTTTATTGTAGAGATAAGGTCTCACCAAGTTGCCCAGGCTGGTCTCGAACCCGTGGGCTCAGGCAATCCTCGGCATCCCAAAGTGCTGGGATTACAGGCTTGAGCCACTACACCCAGCCTAAACAGGGTTTTTTAAAAAAATAACTAATACACAAGAGTGAGGGACTGCTGCATAAATGCAAGAAATAGTTAATGTAATTAATGTATGTGTGTCTAGATACCTATGTATCAAACCAAACATGTATTTTACATATGGGATCTTTTTAGCCATTCTCAGATAGAGATGAGTTATATGCTACATTATCTATAAATCTTGAGAACATGATGTAAGTAAAAAATGTCCATTGTATGATTCTTTTTATATGAAATATCTATAATAGGTAAATTTAGAGAGAAAGATTAGTGGTTGTCTGGGCTGGGAGAGATGGTGAGTTAGGGAACTATGGCTAAGGTATATGGAGTTGCTTTGGGGAGTAATAAAATTTTCTAAAATTAACTGCGTGTGTCAATATACTAAGAACCAGAAGTTGTACACCTTAAATGAATGAATGTTATGGTATGTGAATTAAGGCTCAATAAATATCTTAAAAACTGAGGTACTTTATGTACTAATATGGAACAATCTTCAAATTATAGCTTTTAAAGCAAGGTACATAGTTTATAATATGTTGTCATTTATGTGAGGAGGGGGGTAAAAAAATGTATATATGAGTAATCTTTTTTACATTTTTGCTTATGCTGCATAGAATATCTTTGAAAAGACACTCAAAGAACTAATGGCATTGTTTCTAGGAAATGAAAGTGGTGACGGGAGAATTTTCAATGAGTATTTCTTTGTGCCTTTGAATTTTGAACAAGGTAAATATATAGTCAGTTTAAGAGTTTTTTTGGCCAGGTACAGTGGCTCATGCCTGTAATTCCAACATTCTGAGAGGCTGAGGTGGGAGGATTGCTTGAGCCCAGGAGTTTGACAGCAGCTTGGGCAACATAGTGAGACTTCATCTTTACAAAAAATAAAAATATAAAAAATTATCCAGGTATGGTGGTGCATGTCTGTAGTTCCAGCTACTCAGGAGGCTGATGTGAGAGGATCACCTGAGTCTAGGATGCTGAGGCTGCGGTGATCCTTGCTCATGCCACCCCACTCCAGCCTGGTTGATAGAGTGAGACCTCAACTCAAAATAAAATTAATGAAATTGAAATCAAAATAGAGACTGTTCATAATTTTTATTTTCTATAGGCAAAATGTTAGTCCTCTGTGCCTCTGTGTGCACATATATATGCATGTGTGTGTGTATGTATGATTCTTTTCCTGAATTCTCTTTTTATCATTGCCAGACTTGCAATTTTCTTCTCTAACAACAAGACCTTAGAAAAGACAGCACTCTGTGCAGTCTTCTTACTTGAATTGCCTTTTTCTTTAGACTTCCTGTTTCTAATGTTCCTTAGTTTACATTTTGATGTGTAATGTTGCTTTCCCATTTTATAACCATCTTTGCCATTTTTACATTTGGATATTTGTAAAATGCTTCACACTGTTGAGTGTTTCTATGAGTCTAGGGAAAATTTGGCTCTGCCATTGGAATTGGAGTGTGGTACAATGCTTTTATTTGTTCTGACTTCAGTTCTTGTTCATTAGGTTAAAATTAGGACAGGATCAAACTCTACTACTTTGCATATATTACACTGCTCTCTAGAAAATTCTTCTTATTGCAGTTTAGTTTGCCCATAATCACTAGAGATAATGTCCTTAAACAAGGATTCATGGGCAGACAAACAAGGAATTCTAAACACAAAGAAAATCAGAGAACTATGAAAGAATATACTCAATAATCAATTCCATATCCCAAGAACTAATACTTAAAGACACAAAATAAAGCAAATGGAAATTTAGCTTAAGCATATTTACAAGAAAATATTTACAAGCAGTCCATAGAAAATATCATAATTAACTGTGAGAATTTAGGTTCATTCTTGTTAGAGTCAGGCATAAAACATGTATGCCTACCATCATTTCTATTACTAGAAGTGCCAGACAATGTAACAGAGCAAGAAAAAATATGATAAGAGAATTAAGTCATCATTTGCTTGTTTTTCTAGAAAAACATAAGAGATTTAAGTAAAATACTATTAAACAAGAGAGGTCTGTAAAATTACTGGCAACACCAACAGACAATGAGCAGTAGCATTCCTGTATACTAACAACCACTGATTAGAAAATATCATAGACAAAGATTCGACTTCTGATAGAAAAAATAAAATACTTAGATATAAACAACATGAAATTCATATGTCATATTTTAAAACCCTCAGAACTTTGCTAAATAAGTGGAATGATATACTAGTACAGGAAGACACAATATTGCAAAGATTTTCCCTCACATGAATCTACAGATTCAAGTAGTCCAGTTAAAATTGCACCTGGGTTTTTAAAAAATTAGAATGTGAGAAGTGAATTCTAACATTTTTAGGAAATATACAAGTGGCAAGGATTTTTTATAGAGGAGTTTAATTTGGGGGTGTATGCTCTAGATAGAGCTCAGAGATCCAAGTAGTTTGGTGTTGTCCATGGAAGAGATAAAGAGGTGGAAGTGTTAAAATAATTCCCTTCTATTTCTAGATCAATAGTTTGTTGTTATTGAGTAGGTAGAAATTTATGAAATGTTTTCTTTTTTATAGATTGAAAGCCTTTGGGAAACACCCTGCACAATCCACTTGATACCGTTATGTAAATTTTTCTTCTGATGAGAAGCAGATGAGTTTAACACATTGTGATTACCAGTTTTTTCCCTTAAGCAAGGGGTACAAATATTCTGTGCACACTCAAGAGGAAGATCACATATTTTATATAACAAAAGAAAACAACAAAAATGATAAAATGCCTTCAAAAATCTTGCTTGAATTGTCTGCTTAGATTTCATATTCCTTTGCTTTAAATACTTCTATAAAGTAACTTGGAGAAATTTTACTCTCAGTATCCCAAATATACTGAAACTTATGATAGAAAATGATAATAAACCTATAATTTCTATTTTCAGTTCATCTCCTTCTTCCTCAGTCCATTATGCCTCCTCTTCCTCTGTGCCCCACTGCCCTAGAAATAGTTTTCTCTGCTCACTCACACTTAGAATAGGCAACAATTCCATCAACTCACCTTTCCCACCCACCACTGACCCTGTAGGTTCTGGAACCTTGCACAACCTGGGCATTCAAGAAGCCCATACTCAAGTCAAAAGACAGAGTAGAGTAGATGGAGGTTGGCACTGCATGTATATAGGGCACAGAGGGAATAGAACTTTTTTAGTCAATCTCTGGTTCTCTTTTTAATTATTATTTTGATTTGTCTCTGACTCTTTATATTCTGAACATGTATCTTATATGATCCTATACCTTGAAAACCCAAGACAATCTGTCAAAAACTTCTCTGCAGTGATAAAGGACTTTGGTAAAGTCTCAGAGTAAAAAATCAACATGTGAAAGACAATCGCATTTTTTATATGCCAACAACAAGCAATCAGAGAACCAAATAATAAGCATAATCCCATACAATAGCCACAAAAACAAATGAAATACCTTGGCATCTTCCTAACCAGAGAAGTGAAAGATCATTACAATGAAAACTACAAACACTGCTCAAAGAAATCTAGAAATCACACAAACAAATGGAAAAAGATTCCACGTTCATGGATTGAAAGAACTGACATTGTTAAGATGTTCATCCTACCCAAGGCAATCTACAGATTCAATGCAATACCCATTAAATTACCAACACCAGTCTTCTCAGACCTGGAAATGACAGTAGAGAAATTCATATGGAAATATAAATGACCACAAATAGCCAAAACAATCCTTAGCAAAAGAAACAAAGCAGGAGGTATCATACTTCCAGATTTTAAACTTTATTATAAAGCTACAGCAATCAAAACAGGCTGATATTGGTACAAGACCAGGCATGTGGACCAAAGAAACAAGACAGAGATTCTGGAAGCAAAACCTCAATTTCTCAACCAACTCAAGAGGAAGACCACATCTTTGACAAAGCCTCCACCAACAACCACTGGAGGGAAACTATTCAGGAAATGGTGCTGGGAAAACTAGCTGACCACATGCAGAAGAATGAAACAGGACCCCTACCTAGCACCATACACAAAATATCAACTCCAAATGGATCAAAGACCTAAACATAAAACCTCAAACTATAAGAATCTTAGAAAAAGCAGGAGACACCTTTACAGAAATTGGAATAGGCAACCAATTCCTGATCAAAAGTCCATGCCATAAGAGATAAGATAAACACCTGGGACCTCATCAAACTGAAAAGCTTCTGCAAAGCAAAAAAAACCATCAAGAGAGAGAGGGAGGCAGCCCACAGAATGGGAAAATTTTGTCAACTGTATATCTGATAAAGGTCTAACATCCAGGATCTACAAGGAACTCAAACATACCAAAAGGAAAAAAATAAACAGCCCTATTAAAAAGGAGGCAAAAGATATGAATAGACTCTCATCAAAAGAAGACATAATAGCAGCCAATAGATACCTGAAAAAATGCTCCATCTCACTAATCATCAAAGAAATGCAAATCAAAACCACACTGAAATACATCTAACTCCAGTCAGGTTTGCCATCATTATAACCCAAAAAACAACAGATGCTAGGGAGGATGTGGAGAAAAGAAAATGCTTCTATACTGTAGGTGGGAGTGTAAATTAGTATATCCTCTGTAGAAAACAGCGTGGCAATTGCTAAAAGATTTAAAAACCAATGTTACACACAACTCTGCAATCCCACTTTTGGGAATATACCCTGGGGGAACTCAACTCATACCACAAAAAAGATACCTGTGCATGCACATTTATTGCAATACTATTCACAATAGCAAAAACATGGAATCAACTATGCTGCCCATCAAAAGGGGACTGGACTAAAAAATGTGGTAATATACACAATGGAATATTATGCAGCCATAAAGAAGGACAAAATTATGAACTTCGCAGCAACTTGGATGGATTTAGAGTTTATCATACTCAGCAATCTATTGCAGAAACAAAGAACTGAGTACCACATGTTCTCACTCAAAAGTGAATCCTGAAAATTTATCATAATACTACAAGAAAGGGATTGGCAGTAGTGGGGTATTGCTGAGGAGGGGGGCACAACATCAAAAGAGTACCTGATCCCAAACCAGGCAAAGTAAAGACCAATTGGAGGCCAAAACTTCACCTGTACAATGGCCACTTATGTACCTAATCCTGAATTGTACCTCAAACCATAAAATCAAATTAAATTAAATAAATAATCAAAGGGCTATCTTGGAGAAAGATTCCTAATTTTGTCTTAATGAGTTAGTTTAGTTTCCCCTCCCCCTAGATAGAACTATCCTTGCATTCCTAAGATTAAATGCTATTTAACTATTATTTATGATTCTTCTAAAGCATAGTTACATTTGATTTGCTTAGATTTTTTCTCACTGTTAATTAGATTAGCCTTTAATTTTTTTTTCTATATATTATCTTGGTCTAATTTTAGAGTAAGTTCTATAGCCTTAAGAATGAATTGGAAAGTTATCTATTTTTTAGTTATCTAAAAGAGTGTATAATATGGTGATTATGTGTTCCTTGAAGGTACGTTTGCATTTTTTAGGAAGCATCTTGAGTGATGTAGATAGGCTGTAGACTCCACTTTAAGAATCAACTAGGAAAAAAAAAAAAAGAATCAACTGACCTGAAAAAATTATCCCATGTGAATAAGACATAAATATTTTTGTTGTATGATTTGTAAAGGTGAAAAATTGGGACAAAAATCTAGTGTTCATCAGCTATATAGTAGTTCAATAAATCATACTACATCCCTACTCTATGAAACTATGCAGTCATTTAAAAGAATGCAGTAGATTTGTCTTTACTGATATGACAGTATCTTTAACATACAGTACTTTTTAAAAAGTCACATATGCATACTTAGAACATATATTTTTCACCGCTGAATTGAGGGGCATCTTAGCATGGCATCTAAGAGCTCTAGAGATAGACTATTGGGTTCAAATTTTGTCCCTCTACCAATCAGCTTCATGATCTCCACCTCTCAGCTTCTTCAAATATCTGATAGAGACAGTGCTAGTGCCTTAAAAGGTGGTTATGAAGATTCCAAAGGGAATTTATCTAAAATATTTAAGATGGAAACCAACATGTAGCAAAATACTCAATGAATTACTCTTGTTAAGTTTACACATTATATTTTTTAAAAATACATTAAAAAGAAGCAGTTATCCAAGAGAGGGATAAAAGAAAGGACTAAAGGGTTCTTGGATATTTTGCTTTGTATATCTTTATACTGATTATTTTAGACAGGAAAAATATTATATATTATTTTTGAATGTTTAAAAAGAATAAGATTACAGAACCCTAGTACTAACTATAAGGATATCCAGTAGTCATAGAGAATTGAACATATAAGACAAACAAGAAAAATATTTAAACTTCATTTACATCAAAGCAACCTGGAGGCCAGTTATCGATAGAGTAGCAGGAAAGAGAAATAAATGGTTTCAAATCCTGCTCAGTCACTTGCTGGCTGTGGGATCCAGGGGATATTACCTATTTTCTAAGTGTTCTTCAAAAGCATGGATCATGGATACCCCACTTCAGTACCACTTGAAGAGTTGGTTCAAAATATAGATCACCATTTTAAAACCATCTTAGTTGATTCTTAAAGAATATCTGCTTTAAATTCTGGCAAGATGGCAATGGGGCAACCAGGTCTATGAAACTCTCTCTGCAAAGGAGAACGCAGAGGGTCTCTGACTCTCTCCTTGAGGGCTGCGGACCCCAATGTTGGCAGCCTGCTCTTCACACAGAGCTCGGCCATTGCCACCACTGGGGCATCTCAGTGGTCTGGACAGCCAATGCAGACACAGACACAGCAGCCGCCGGCGCCACTCTGGCCTCCATGGTGGCCATAGAACATCGTGCCACCCGTGCCTGAGGCGATCCACAACTGCAGTCCTTGAAGCCCCTGCAAGCAAGATCTGCTGGAATCGCTGCCACCTCTGCTGCCACCTTGATGTCTTGCCGACTGTGGGTCTCCTCCCGTGTGCCCTGAGGCAGGCTTCCATCGGGTGGCTCCTGTCCAGCCCCACCCCCTCTGGGGTGAGCAGCTGAGATAGCACCACCTGCTGGCGATTCAAGGTAACAACACCAAAACAGGAGAAACAAGCTTGAAAAAGAGAGACGGGCCAGATTTGAGTGGTGAACAGAGAGTGATCTGAACTGTCCTTCACAGCAGGCCAGGGGCAACTGACCCTAACTGTGAATTAATTTACCAGCTTGAAAAGAAAGCTAGAAATCAGAGCTGAAAGGACATTGAACTTAAGCGAAAAGTCTCAGAGTGTGCTCGATTGGTTCTGTTAGTTTAATGACTTGATTCTATTCCTATTGTTTTGTTCCTTTTTTTTTCTCTTCCTTTTCTTCTGTTTTCTCCTCTCTGTAAACCATATCTTTGTGTAGCGGAACAGAACACCAATAAGGTGGTTGGTTAGCTTGTATGTTAGCATCATTGGATGTTTTATTATTTTTTTTGTATGGGAGCTGGTTAGTCTGTAGCCGTGGACTATTATATTTATCTGTTTCAGTTTAGGCCTCTCTCTCCATTTGTTGATACACTCATCTGTTTCCCCCCTTATTCCTCTCTCTCTCCACCCCCCATCTTCCCCCCACTCTCTGCTCCATTCTCTTCCCTCTGCTAACCACATTTTAATTCAGGGAGTAAACCTACAGAGCCACTGCATGGACAGATTCCAAGGCAGTGGGAAGTGGGTTTCAGATTATCCATACACCTGTCGGTGAATACCAGGACCTGCAGATAGATTTTGAATCACAGCTCCCCCCTTATGTAAATCTTGATACTGCAAAAAGGATCACCCCCAACCTACAGTGCAACTCCAGAATTGAACAAAGTAAGAGGACATACATAAAGAATAGGAGATTGAACTAACAGAAGTAAAACCAATCCCTCTACCCCTGAATAAAAGAATTAAAGAAGACGGGGACATGGAAGTAAGGACTAAGTAGGGAGGGGGAAAAAAACCACACAAATGAAGAAAAACCAAAAGAAGAGTATAGGTCTCACACAGACCCCTGGGAGATCAGACACTGAGAAAACAGATTCCAGAACACAAACAATGAAGAGCCCCAGAATGACTAGTCACATGCAACAAACCCAGACATCAAGACATTAATAGAGAGAATTTAAAAAATTGAGGAGAGACAAGAGGAAAATAGGAAGGAGCTGATGTCAGAAATAACACCAGTAAAGAATACTGTGATGGAAATAAATAACAAACTAATAAGCATGGAAAGCAGAATTAGCCAAGCAGAAGAAAGAATCTCGAGCTTGAAGACCAAAACACAGAACTAACCCAAACTGTCAAAAACATAGAAAAGAAGCTCAAAAAGACAGAACAAAACCTTCGAGAGATAAATGATCACTTCAAGAGACCGAACCTAAGAGTAATTGGCCTTCCTGAGGCAGAGAGAGAAAGAGAGGTCACACTGGAACAAACATTTCATGAAATCATTCAAGAAAACTTCCCTCATCTCATCAAGGATGAAAAAATTCAAACACAAAAGATTCAGAGAACCCCTGCAAAACAACAAATGAGAAGACCAACTCCCAGACATATAATAATTCACCTAAACAAAGTAGGTATAAAAGAAAAAATCCTAAAGGCTGCAAGGGAAAAATGTCAGACTACGTACCAGGGGGAAGACCAATTAGAATAGCAGATTTATCTACAGAAACACTCCAGGCTAGGAGAACTTGGAGCTCTATCTTCAAAGTTCTAAAAGATAAACAATTTCAACCAAGAATAACCTACCCAACCAAGCTAAGCTTTATCAGTGAGGGAGAATTGAAATCATTCCCAGATATCCAATCCCTAAGAACCTACACTGCCACAAGACCACCTCTACAAGAAACACTTAAGAAAGTATTGAACACTGAAGAAAAGGAAAAAAGAACAACAACGTTCTTCATGAGAGTACAGGCAAAAGTTTAAAAACACACATGATCCAACTCTAAAACCAAAAGAAAGACAACACACAAACAGGAAGAACAACAAATCGGTAAGAACATTATGATAGGGATCAACTCTCACATTTCAATAATTCATTTGAATGTGAATGGACTAAATGCACCACTGAAAAGACATAGAATGGCAAAATGGATAAAATATCACCAGGCAACAATCTATTGCCTTCAAGAGACTCACCTCACTAGAAAGGACACTCACAGACTCAAAGTAAGAGGATGGGAAACAAATTTCCAGGTGAATGGAACACAAAAGAAAGGAGGAGTCATGATCTTAATCTCAGACAAAATACCCATTAAGCTATCAAAAATTTAAAAAGATATAAAAGGTCACTACATAATGATAGTAGGTTCAATAATGATAAAAGGTTCAATCCATCAACAAGAAATATCCATCCTAAACATATATGCACCGAAAATAGGAGCACCAACTTTCATAAAGCTGCTCCTAGGTAAACTAAAAAAAGATATCGATTCCAATACCATCATAGCTGGGGATTTCAATAACCCACTCACAACTCTAGACAGATCATCAGGACAAAAATCAGCAATGAGATCCAAAACCTCAACGTGACTTTTGATCAAATGGACTTAATTGATACCTACAGAACCCTCCATCCAAAGACCACAGAATACACATTCTATTCATCACCGCATGGAACATACTCTAAGATCGACCACATACTTGGCCATAAATCAAGCAAAAGCAAATTTAAAAGGACTGAAATTTTACCATGCACCTACTTGGACCACAGTGGAATAAAAATAATCATTAACACCAAGTTCCCCCCAAAACCTGCAAAGACATGGACACTAAACAGCATGATGCTAAACAACTCCTGGGTCAATGATGAAATCAAAACAGAGATTAAACGATACCTGGAAACAAACGAAAATGAAGAAACATCTTACCAAAATTTCTGGGATGCCATGAAAGCTGTAGTAAGAGGAGAATTTATTTCCCTACAAATGCACATGAAGGAAATGGAAGGATCACAAATTAACAGCCTAAGAAGTCACCTAAGGAAGCTGGAAAAGCAAGATCACAAAAAACCCTAATTTCAGCAGAAGAATCCAGATCACCAAAATAAAAGCCCAAATCCAGGACATAGAAGACAAAAAGATAATACAAAAAAATCAATGAAACAAAAAGCTGGTTCTTTGAAAGGATAAGCAAGATCAATGGTCCCCTAGCTAGACTGACCAAGAAAAAGAGAGAAAAAACCCAAATAAACACAATCAGAAACACAAAAGATGAAGTCACATCTGATTCTGAAGAAATACAAAAGATCATTAGAGACTACTGTGTACACTTGTATAGAAACAAACTTGAAAACCTTTCGGAAATGGAGGACTTTCTGTTATCACACAACCTGCCTAGGTTGAAACAAGAAGAAATTGAGACCCTAAATAGACCAATAACAATCAAGGAAATTGACTATGTAATAAGAAAACTACCTACAAAAAAAAAGCCCTGGACCAGATGGCTTTCCAGCAGAATTCTACAAGACATTTAAGGAGGAGCCTATACCAATCCTACTGAAGGTATTCCAGGTGATTTAGAAAGACGGAACTCTTCCCAAATCATTTTATGAAGCTAACATCACATTGATACTCAAGCCAGGTAAAAACCCAACAAAGAAAGAGAACTACAGGCCAATATCTTTGATGAACATAGATGCTAAAATTCTCAACAAGATCCTAGCGAACTGGATTCAACAACACATCTTAAAAATCATCCATTATGACCAAGTAGGCTTCATCCCTGCTATGCAAGGCCGGTTCAACATTTGTAAAACCATAAATGTAATTAAATACATCAACAGATGTCAAAACAAAAACCACATGATTATATCATTAGACGCAGAAAAAGCTTTTGATAAAATCCAGCACCCTACTTGATAAAAACCCTCGAACAGCTAGGCATACGGAGAACATACCTCAAAATGGTAAAAGCTATCTACGAGAAACCCACAGCCAGCATACTCCTAAATGGACAAAAACTGGAACCATTTCCCCGGAAAATTGGAACAAGACAAGGATGCCCACTCTCACCCCTCCTGTTCCAAATAGTATTGGAAGTCCTAGCTAGAGCAATCAGAGAAGAGAAGGCAATCAGGGGTACTCAAATAGGAAAAGAGGAAGTCAAGCTATCTCTCTTTGCAGATGACATGATCGTGTATCTTGAAAACCCAAAAGAATCTGTCAAAAACCTCCTTACACTGATAAAGGACTTTGGCAAAGTCCTGGATATAAAATAAATGTACAAAAGATAATCACATTTCTTTATACCAATAATAAACAAACAGAAACCCAAATAAAAAAGCACAATTCCATTCACAATAGCCACACAAAAAAATGAAATACCTTGGCATCTTCCTAACCAGAAACATGAAAGACCTTTACAATGAAAACTACAAAATACTGCTCAAAGAAATCAAAGATGACACAAACAAGTGGAAAAATATCCCATGCTCATGGATTGGAAGAATCAACATTGTGAAGATGTCCATCTTACCTAATGCAATCTACAGATTTAATGCAATACCCATCAAATTACCAGCAACATTCTTCTCAGACCTAGAAAAAACAACACAGGAATTCATATGGAAACACAAACGACCAAGAATAGCCAGAACAATCCTCAGCAAAAAAAAACAAGGCAAGTGGTATCACATTACCAGACTTCAAACTTTACTATAAAGCTACAATAATCAAAGCAGCTTGGTATTGTACAGGAGCAGGCATACAGATCAATGGAATAGAATTGAGATTCCAGAAGCGAAACCTCAATTTCTCAACCAACTCATCTTTGACAAAGCCTCCACCACCTACCACTGGGGAGAGGAGAACCTATTCAGTAAATGGAGCTGGGAAAACTGGCTGACCACATGCAGAAGATTGAAACAGGACCCCTATCTATCCCCATACACAAAAATTAACTCTAAATGAATCAGAAACCTAAATGTAAAACCTCAAACCATAAGAACCTTAGAAAATGAAGGACATAACCTCATGGAAATTGGAACTGGCATCCAGGTCCTGAACAAAAACCCAAAATCCACAGGTCATAAGAGAGAAGATAGACAAGTGGGACCTCATTAAACTGACAAGCTTCTGCAAAGCCAAAGAAACCATCAAGAGAGCAAGGAGACAGCCTACAGACTGGGAACAAGTATTTGCCAACTCCAGGTCTGACAAAGGCATAATATCTTGGATCTACAAGGAACTCAAACATGCTGAAATGAAACAAACAACCCCATTATAAAATGGGCAAAAGATATGAACAGACACTCCTCAAAGGAAGACATCCTAGTAGCCAACAGACACATGATAAAATGTTCAACCTCACTAATCATCAGGGAGATGCAAATCAAAACCACACTGAGATACCACCTAACTCCAGTCAGAATGGCAATTATCAATAACTCAAAAAATAACAGTGGCTGGAGAGGGTGTGGCAAAAAGGGAACACTTCTACAATGTTGGTGGGAGTGCAAACTAGTACAACCTCTGTGGAAAACAGTATGGCGATTCCTAAAAGCTCTAAATATTGACCTCCCATATGACCCCGCAATCCCCCTACTGGGAATATACCCTGAAGAACTCAAATCACTCTATAAAACAGATACCTGCACACGTATGTTTATCGCAGCATTGTTCACAATAGCAAGAACCTGGAAGCAGCCATGCTGTCCATCAAAAGAAGACTGGATTTTAAAATGTGGTACATAT
>NW_007252288.1:1278142-1289408 GCF_000164805.1 Carlito syrichta | reverse complement strand
GTCTGGCTTGCCCACCGGCTGGCCACACCGTGTCCCACGGAGTTTGTCCGGTGACGGCGATGGGGGGAAAGCGTGGGACGGACGAGAGCACCCAGAGCGCCTGTGCCCCACCAGCCGGAGACAGCGCTGCCGGAAGGCCTCTGCGCCACGTGTGTGAGCTGGTTGGTCTTTAACCAACCTCACCGAGGCATCCCCGACATTCAGCGCGTGCTGGCCTAAGCGTCCGCAGGTGGACTGCCCCAGGAATCCCCGCCCCTCCCGGGACTCCACCCCTGGCCGGCCCTGGTTTGCTCTCCGTCTCCACGTGCTGCCAGCTCTGGAAGCTCGTCCAAAGGGACTGGTGCATTTTCCCGTCTTTTGCGTCTGGCTCCTTAGGACAGTGCTCCTGAGTCACCCGCTGTGTGGTAGAGGTCCGTGTCCCCGGATCCCTGAGCACTGTGGGCGCTCCATCCCCCGCTGATGGACACTTGGGTGGTGACCGGTGGATGGCACCTGTTCTGAATCAGGGTGCTGGGGCGGTTAGCGGTCTGTGCTGGCGGTCCTCTCTTCCTCAGGCAGATGTCGAACTGTAAGTTTCCAGGGTCCTGTGGAAAGTGTACCTTCGAGAGAAACTTCTTGTTGTCCAAACTGGCCGCCCCGTGTGCTCTCTCAGCAGCATGGCATTCGGTGTCGGCAGCCTTTTCGATTCCAGCTGTTGAGTAGGTTAGCTGCCTGGTGGAACCTCGGGTGGCTTTCATCTGCAGCCTCCTCCTGACACGAAGCGTCTCCGGGTGCTCACCTGCACTCTGTGTGTTTTTGATGAGGCGTCTGTTCTCATCTTTTGCTCGTTTTTTATCTGGTTGTTTTATCTTCTTCTCGAGGATGTGAATTTATCATGCATTCTGCGCACAGGTCCTATGTCCAGTGTTGACCATGCAGATGTTTTCCTCCTCTTCTTGGGCTTACCTTCTGATTCTCTGAACTGTGTTGAGGAGCCACACTTTTAAACTTGGAAGTCAGATGTGTCTGTTCGTTCTTTTGTGGGCTGTGCTTTTGGGATCTACTAAGAAGTCTCATCTAGAGTCACAGAGGTGTTTTCCTGCATTTCTCAAGACATCTTAGAGCTTAGGTTTTCCATTGAGGTGTGTGATCTGTGTGGAGTGACTTTGTTACATGTTGCGGGGTTTTTCCTCGGAGTGGCCAGCTGTGCCGGTACTGCTTGTGGAAGAGCCCGCCCTTTCCCCACCGAACTGCCTGTGCTGCCTTGTCAACAATGCCGGGCTCAGTGGCTCAGCCTGTCATCCCAGCACTTTGGGAGGCCGAGACGAGTGGATTTGAGCCAGGCAACTTGGCGGGATCTCGTCTCTACAATAAGTCAAAAATTAGCCGTGCGTGGTAGCGCGCCCTGTAGTTCCGGCTACTTAGAAGGCTGAGGCACAAGGATTGCCGGGGCCCAGCAGGTCAACGCTGGGGTGGCCGTGAGCGTGCCACTGCGCTCCAGCCTGGGTAACGGAGTGAGACTCCAACTCAAAAGAAAAAACAAGAATGCGTGTCTGTGGACAAGCTGTGGAATGAATCGTGGCACTGAGGAGCACTGACCCTCCAGGTTCCTTTTTCAGAGCTGTTTGGCTTGTCTTGACTCCTGTAGTTCCGTATGTGTTTTGGAATTTGTTTGCCAATTTCCATTTTTTTAAAAAGTGTGTGAGAATTTTAACAGATTATTTAGAATCTGTAGCTCAATGTGGGAGAATTGTTGTTAACAATATCAAGTCTGCTGATCAGTCACCAGGAACCACTCTCCTTTCATTTAGGACTTTTTCATTTCTCTCAGCAATTTCTAATTTCAGTGTATAGGTCCTCAACTTTTTTTTTTTTTTTTTTTTTTTTTTGAGTCTTTCATGCAGGCTGGAGTGCAGTGACACGATCCTGGCTCACCACAGCCTCAGCCTCCTGGACTCAGACCATCCTTCTGCCTCAGCCTCCCGAGTAGCTGAGACTACAGATGCACACCCACCCCACCCAGCTAATTTTTTTTTTGTAGAGTCGAGGTCTCCTTATGTTGCCCAGGCCGGTCTTGAACTCCAAGGCTCAAGTGATTCTCCTGCCTCAGCCTCCTGAAGTGCCGGGGATACAGACGTGAGCCACTGCGCCAGGTGCATTTTGTATTTTTGATGGCATAAGCGGTATTTTATATTTTAATTTCTAGTTCTTGCTGTTTATAATGCAGTAATCTTATATTCTGCTGTCCTGCTAACCTCACTTATTTCTATGAGGTTTTTTGCAGATTTCTTTAGGCATTCTCAAGACACAGTTGTGGTCACAGAATAGGTAATGTTGCTTCTTGGTGTCTCCTCTTGTGCTTGTGTTTCCTTTTCCTGCCTTACTACATCGTTGAGAACCTCTGGAAGTGGGGTGAGTGGGCATCCTTGTCTTATTCCTGGTCTTGGGGAAGTCTCCCATTATTGCAGCTATGGGTTTTCTGATAAATATCTGTTATCAGACTGAGGATGTCCGCTTACGTTCCTAGTTTGCTGAGAGTTCTTATAAGGAACAGATGTTTAATTTTGCCAGCTTCTTTTGCATCTATTGGGGTGATAATATGTTTTTGGTTTCTTGGTTTGTTCGTTACATTGATTGACTTTTCAGTATTAAACCAGTTTAGATTCCTGGGGTAAGTCTTACTTGGTTAGTGTGTGCATTGTCTTTTTGACATGGATTAAATTTGCTAATGTTTTGTTAATTGCTGCATCTGTAATCACAGGGAAGGTGTTGGCCTCATGAGTTGGAAAGTCTTTTCAGTTTCTAGAAGAATTTGTATAGAATTGGTATCATCTCTTCCTTAAATGCTTGAGAGAATTCCCTAGTAAAGCCATCTTGGCTTTCCTTGTGGAAAGGTTTTAAACCTAAATTAAGTTTCTTGGGTAGATAAAGAGCTATTCAGCCTATCTGTGTCTTCCAGCTCCCTGGGCCGCAGTGTCTGATCTGCTGTTATCTGGGCTAATTTTCATCTTGCCCTGCTTTCCTCTCTGGGTGTTCACTTTGGCTCCTTATATCATGCATCTCCACTTTTCGGCCATGTGGGACATAGTTAAGTAGCTGTTCGTCGCCCCCATGTGCTGATCCTGTCCGGTCAGCTCTGGGTTGGTTTTGAATGATTGCTTTTTCACCCCTTTGAGGACCTCATTTTCCTCCTTGGTTGCATGTCTGATAATCTTGGATTGGATACTGAGCAGTGGCACTCTTAGCCTGTGTGTTGGGTATATTTTTGCATTCCCATCAGTATTCTTGGCCTTTGCTCTGGACACCATTCAGCTGTCTGAAAGCAGGCTGATCTTTTTGAGCTTTGCTTCCGAGATTCATCAGACGGGGCCGGAACAGTGCTGTGCCCAGCCTTGGGTGCCCCGCACGGCAGCCGAATTCCCCTCAGCACTCTGCCGGGGCCTTCCTGTCCCCCTGGTGGAGACTACTGTTCCAGGCCCGTGTGGCCCCAGGCACTGTTACTCTGCCCCTCGGGATGGTCCTTCCCAGGCCCGGGGGCCTTCCTCTCGCCCATGTGCGGGTCAGGCCCTGCTGTACATGCGGGTCCCTGGAGATCTCCAGGGTGCGCTTGGGCCACACCTCTCCCCGGGCCCCCATCTTGCAGACGCCCTGGGGACCCCTGCACCACAGCCTGGAAGCTCTGGCGGAAGCCAGCACTGTGGGGCCTGTTCCTGTCTCTCAGAGACCACTGTCTTCCACAGCCCGATGCCCAGTGCCTTGACAGCTGTTGTCTTGGGCATCTTGACAGGTTTTTTTTCCCCTCATGATTTCGATCAGAAGTTAATCCAATCTCTCCACTGCATCTCGCATGGAGGCTGCAGGCCCACCCCCAAATTTTTTTTTTTAAATGCACGTGACACGGCTTCACACTCCTTTGTTCCTGGAGAATTGGCTCTTTGGCATCTGCTGGCCTGTGGCTTTTCTTTTTCTCTTTTTTTTCTTTTTTCCTTTTGAGTTGGAGTCTCACCCGGCCACCGCAGCCTCGATCTTCCAGACTCTGGCGATCTGGCGCGCGCTACCACGCCCGGCTAATTTTTTGATTTATTGTAGAGATGAGGTCTCGCCAAGTTGCCCAGGCGGGTCTTGAACCCGCGGGCTCAGGCAATCCACTCAGCTCAGTCTCCCAAGGTGCGGGATTACAGGCTTAAAGTCGTGGACTTGCTTTACAGATCGTCACAACAGACGCTGCTGTGTGCAGTGTTCCCAGGTGTCTGGGTGTCCCAGGTGAAACCCTGTGGGCCGGGGGTGCTCACCCCAAGGTGACAGTCGCTTCATCTCTGGAATGAGGCATCTCTCCAAGTGTAGATGGCCGGCTGGGCTCTCGCTGAGTCTCAGACACCAGCTGCCTGGGTCTTCTGAGAGCGAGTGGGTTGGAAATAGGAAAAAAGTCTGTGCGAGTTGGCTGACCTCCGAGGCAGTGGGCAGTGCGTCTGACTCAGTGACTCAAAGCCAAGTCCAGGTGTTTGTGTAGGTGGCATGGTGTGTACTGTGCCCGAGAGTCCCATGGGAGAGGACCAGCTCTCACCAGAGGCCAGGTGTTGGGTTTTTCAGTTTGCTCGTCTCCCAGAGTAAGGTCCCTGGTCCTCCATGGAGGCAGCTTCTGCTGTCCACACACCGGGGTCCTGTGCTCGTTACTTTGTTTCTGGTGGAGAGGGTGAATCAACGTACAGGAAGGACAGTTCCTGTCCACCTGGCCATTTTCCTCCAGGGAGGGGAGGGAGCGTGCTTTGAAGACCTGAGTTGAGATCGGAGCTGGGCTGCTGGCTGAAGGAAGCCCATCCTGCGTCTTATTCTGCCTCGATCGCACAATGAGACAACAGGAGACGAAGGCCTTGCTCCCAGAAGAGTTTCAGAGAAAGGCTAAGTGCTGGTTTCAGACTGGGTGCGCGGCTTTTTGGCGGGGGACTTCTTAGAAGGAGCTCCAAGTTCTGAGGACAGCCGGGCCATCCTTGGTGAGTTGCCGAGTGATGTCCCTGAGATGCTGGTGCCTGGTGACAGCTTCAGAAGGGGGAGGCTGGTCATCTGGGCGAGCCGCTGCCTCCCGACACCGAAGCCAGAGCTGGAAACTAGCTCGTGCCATGGCGGCGCGCAGCCGGGGGGGGGGGGGGGGCAGCCTGTCGGTCACAACTGCCCCCAGGCTTCCCGATGTCTCCTTCCGCTTAGCTCCAGTCCTCACTCAGTTCCCATGTTGTTCCCTCAGCACCTGGGGGCCAGCGTGGCGAGCGTCCTGCAGGAGCCGGTCCCCTGCGCTTCTGGATGAGGGCGACCCACCCTGGACTGCCTGTTACTGCGGCCGCAGATGGGGAGTGGGTTTTGCCTTGTCCCCATCAGTGACAGGCCCTGGGCATGACGCGTGTGTTTGTTGGGTTTCCTGCGGTTTGGAGGCAGTTGGGGCTCACTTGCGTGTTGTCCATGTCATCTGTGTCAGCACCTTGAGCGCCTGCCCGCTTTCTCCTGTAGGAGTTGCAGCCTGTGATAGGCTTCGCTCCTGTTTCTCCCGAGTGTCAACTCTAGCCTGGGGGAACAGACCGTCTGCCCTCCAGAAGGGGCACTCCGACACCGTGGCGTCCTCACCCCACGGCTTACTTGTCTGTCCTGTCTTCCACCCCAAGGGCAGGGACTGCCCTTGTCCACAGGAAGCATTTGGCTTAAGTAGCAGTGAGTTCACTCGGGGGTGACGGCGTGGCACTATTAATAGATGAGCATTTGACACTCAATGTGTGTCTGTTTTATTTTAATACACTCGCCAGTGCCCGTACAGACAGTCGCCTGAAGAACCTGCTGATGAGAAGGCAGCTGTGGTGAGAGAGTCTGTGTTGGGGTAACCGAGAAGCGGTCTCCCCCTTGGCCAACTTTGGTGTTAAGTACAAGCAGAACCTCCAGGGACTGGGACCAGCAGACTCCGGGTGCTGCCACCCCACCCCCTCACCCCCGCCCCCAAGGGATTGGCGCCCATTCCTTTTCTCTCGGGGGTTCTGTAAACCATGAATGGCCGAACACACTAGCGACACACACCGCGCTGTTTGACGAGGAGCTCTGTCCCTCCAGAGGAGCTGTGGCTAAGTCTCGAAATAGGAGCACAAGTCAGGAGTGTACCTGGGGGGAGACTCAGCTGTGTTGCTTCTGTGACCCTGCAAAAATGTCTTCCAGGATCCCTGCCAGCAGGGAAGTGGCGGGGTCGAGGGAGGAGGGAGGGAGGGAGAGAGGCGGGGACAAGGCGACAGAGACGGGAGAGAGACAGAGACAAAGGCTGCCTGCCTGCCTTTGAGGTGGCCGGTGCTGTCATTTGAAGCCAGAGGCGGGGGTATGTGTGTGTGACTCAGCACCTGCTGTGAACCTGGGTTACCCAGGGCCTGGCTACTTATTTCGAAAGGTCCTGAGTTTGCAGTTTTAAAGACAAAATAGAGCTCCAAATGCTGATGCCAATAGTATGCGCGTGCCAGGAGGGTGCATAGGAGGAATCATGGGTCACACAATTCAGCAGTGACATGTCATACTGGGGAAAGGTCGTTTTAAGGACATCAACTCTCGGTTCAGGAAATGAAGTTTCCAGAAAATGGTCCCAAGTGACTGTTTCGTGAAGGACACGTACCACTAAGCCCATCTACGTTTTTTGCCAGAGAAAGTACACTTCTTCATATGTTATGTAAAATACTTATTTTGTAATAATAATTATGTTTGTGGAGTTCACTAATGATTAACTATAGGAGCAAAGCCTTTCTCATGCTGTTATCCTGGGTGTTCTTTTTGGGCGGGGGAGTCAGGGTCTCACTCTGTCACCCAGGCTGGAACTACAGGTGTCCCCACCATACCCAGATAAGATTTTTTTTTTTTTTTAAATAGGAGTCTCACTGTGTCACCCAGGCTGGAGTGCAGTGGCACGCTCCTGGCCTCCACAGCCTTGACCTGCTGGGCTCCGGCGATCCTTCCGCCTCAGCCTTCCAAGCAGCTGGAACTAGACTCACGCCACTACACCCGGCTAATTTTTTGATTTATTGTAGAGACAAGATCTCGCCAAACTGTCCAGGCTGGTCTGGAACCCATGGGCTCAGGCAATCCTCTCGCCTCTGCCTCCCAAAGTGCTGGGATTATATGTGTGAGCCACCATGCCTGGCCAAATTAAGATTCTAAAGTATTTCTGTTCTATATGTCTTCACATTTTTTGAATCCAATTTTGGTTCAAAACTTGCTGATAGAAAAACTACATTTCTATTTACTGTATTTCATATTTGAATTGAATGAGATTCTGGTTTTGTACATGAGATTTGAAAGGAAATCTTATTAGAACAAGTAAGAATGAACAGTGTTTCTTTAATGTGGGTAAAATTTCTCTGCCTCAAAAAAATTGTCATTTCTTCATTAAGATAAAATCAGAGTAAGCTACACAACTAGCATGCAGAAAAATAAATCAGAGACAGATGAACTGGGCCTGTGTCACCCGGGAGTCTTCAGCTGCCTGTGGACAAAAGTACTGTCCAAGTGAGAGTGGGGGGACAGAGCCCCTCATGTCCTCCCTCCTGTTGGGAGGAGGGCTCCAGGGGAAGGTCTCTGGTTCCCGAGCTGTGGTTTCTCTGTGCAGTCATCAGGGTGAACTCACACACACTTCCAGGACTCCACCTCCACCAGGGACTCAAAGCGTCCAGAAAGAGGTTGCGGGGTCACGCCTGTTCCGAGGCCCCCGATGACTGTGGGCCTTGTAGATGCCAGAAGGGTGAGGTCCGGCAGGTAGGGCACGCCCTCGTTAACTGATGTTACTCGCCATGGTGCCAGCTGTGATGGGACCGCAGTGTCGGACAAGAAGTACCCCAAGATCGACCAGTCAATTGCTTGTAGATTACTTAGGTGGTGGGTGCCTTCTGCTATGATTATAGCTCGTTGATACTGAACACTTAATGTCTTCCTTCTCTTTTTAGGCTGTGGAAAACCTCTGTTCTCACAAAGTCTCCCCAACACTCTACAAGCAGCTGCGCCAGGTCTGTGAAGACCACGTCCAAGCACAAATCCTTCAGTTCAGAGAATATCCTTTTTTTGACTCGTGAGCTTTGTTCTTCCCCAGAGCCTTTGAAACCGGCCATCAGTGGGATTAAGACCCTCCAAGCACCCTTAATTCTGAAGCCGTTTTTTAAGTCCTCCCTTGTTTATAGAACAAAAAACTGGCATTTGTTTCGTGACTCAACAAGATAGATGTTTAAGGGGAATTTACTTTAAATTGCTTGCTGATCTGCGTTAAAGTGTAACAGTGTCCATTTACTGGGTCTGGTTAGGGTATTCAGGAAGAGTTCTAAAAATGTGTTAGAGCTTGAGTTCTGCTATCCTTGACTCTAGCAGAAACTATGTGTATTGGATATCTCTGATGTGTAACAGATTCCCACAAACTTGACAACTTAAGACGCCACCCACTTCCCAGCTCACAGCTGTGTCTGTCGGGGGTCTGGCATGGCCCAGTGGTTTCTCTGCTCAGGGTCTCGCAGGTGAGACCCTGGTGTGAGCCAGGCTGTGTCACCTCTGAGGTCAGGTCCTCTCCTCACTCGTGCAGGTGGTGGGCAGAGTTTGGTGCCTGTGGCTGTGGGACTGAATCCGGCCTTCTTCCTGGTGTTGGTCGGGGTTGCTCTCGGCTTCTTTCACCGTGTAGCTACTTGCTGCCTCTGGGCTGGCAGGGGAGCCTGTCTCTCTGACCTGCTAAGGCAGAGCCTTGTGCGATGTAACCCAGACCAGGGAATGGTGAACGCTTTTTACTCATGGCCCTATCCACGGACCAGAGGAGGGAATGACACGAGGCGTGTCCATGGGACTGGGAATCTTGGGATTGTCTGCCACACCATCTGTGGCTTGCATCCACAGGGGAGGCTGAGCTCCTTAACGTCCTGCAGAAAATCCTTTAATCAGCCTCAGTCCTGTTCCCTAGCCTCCCCGTTACTGTAGCCACCTACATGTCTCAAGGGGTAAGAATTAGAAAAGAGGTTTCAGCCGGGCTCGGTGGCTCAACCTGTAATCCCAGCGCTTTGGGAGGCCGAGGTGAGTGGGTTGCCTGAGCCCGCAGGTTTGAGACCCGCCTGGGCAACTTGGTGAGACCTCATCTCTACAATAACTCAAAAATTAGCCGGGCGTGGTAGCGCGCGCCTGTAGTTTCAGCTACTTGGAAGGCTGAGGCAGAAGGATCGCCGGAACCCAGCAGGTCGAGGCTGCGGTGACTAGGAGCGGCCACTGCACTCCAGTCTGGGCGACAGAGTGAGACTCCAACTCAAAACAAAACAAAACAAAAAAGAAAGGAGGTTTCATAGCTACAGAAGATCATGTGGCTACGTGCCTAGACGCCTGTTTCTTCATGTGCACACTTGGTGGTTGGGACTCGCGCATTTCCAAATTTTCTTCTCGTTGAGGGGACCTTTTCTCCCCTGCCTCTCGGATCTTGGGAAACTAAGCCGTCGTAAGTTCATCGGAGAAGCCCTCAGGGCAGCTGCGTGGCTGGTGGAGAAGCCCTTGACAGTGAAGCCCAGATGGCCGGGGCAGGGTGTCTGTGTTTCGGCCGCCTGCAGGTCCCCATGGGCGGGGGAGAGAAGGCAGCTTGCGTGCTGTTGTGTTGGCTTCTGTAAATGCTCCTCCATGGTACTTTCTGGCAAGCTCTTTCCTAAAGGCCGTGAGGTTTTTCGAGATAACGGTGACCACACACGACCTTTTGGAACCTGGCCAGAGAACCCTTTATCTCAGGAGGCACCTGTGAGGGCCCCAGAAGCTGGCCACGCATCGGAGCACATGCGCTTCCAGGAACCCACGTTCCAGATGTTTATGCCTGGGGAGTGGCCTGGCTCCGAGGGTGGAAGATGCCCTCAGCAGGTGCCCAAGTCTCTCCAGACAGGCACTTGTAAGAGTCGCTAGGGCTGCTTGCTCCTAATCTAGTTGGGGTCCCGATTTGCTTGAAAACTACTTTTTGATGACCCAGTCGGTTATCCTCCTGCCAGTTTACCCTCCCCTGTGGATTGACTAACATGTTCATCAGTTCACTCACCAGTGCTTACTTCTGGTCTAACACAGTGTAACACAGGACAGTGGGGGTGACCAGGCCAGATTCCTGCCCTCCGAGATGTCCCGGTCCGAGGCCGAGGCTGGGGATTCACTGTTTCCCTGGTGTTGTGGCGAAAGCATGATTATGCAAATTACGATTTGTTTCGTTAAAGGAGAAAGAAGACCCTATCGCTTAAAAAATTAAAAGTGGGCCGGGCTCCGGTGGCTCAGCCTGTAATCCCAGCGCTTTGGGAGGCCGAGGTGAGTGGATTGCCTGAGCCCCCGGGTTCGAGACCCGCTTGGGCAAGCGAAACCTCATCTCTACAATAAATCAAAAAAATCAGCCGGGCGTGGTAGCACGCGCCTGTAGTTCCAGCTACTCAGAAGGCTGAGGCGGAACGATCGCCGGAGCTCAGCGGGTCGAGGCTGCGGTGACCAGGAGCGGCCACTGCACTCCAGTCTGGACGACAGAGTGAGACTCCAACTCAAAAAATAAAATAAAAATAAAAAAAGGAGAAAGAAGAAGCACTGGCATAGTAAGTGTCCCTATTAAGTGGCATCTTGAGTTCAAAGCTGAGAGTCGGGACGGGAGCTGCAGGGCCTGGCTCCTCAGAATGACACTTCCAGGAGGTGACACTTCCAGTAGGAAAGCCCCGAAGCTGCCTCTCGAGGGGTGAGTGGGAGCTGTCCCTCCCTGGCTGAGGCTTTGGGCCGCAGAGTGTGAGGGGTGGGAGAAGCCGCCGGCAGGCTGGCACAGCCAGAACTTGGGAGAGTTGGGGGATTCGTGGCTGTGGGGCTAAGTTGCAGTTGGACTTGGACTTTGTAGACATTGCTGAGGAACTGGGCTTGAATCTGGGCATCTGAGAGCCCTTGTGGCGTTCTGAGCAGGAGCCCAGTGTGGGCGTGTTCACAGAGGTCCCTGGCGGGGTGATAAGACGGATTGGCGCGTGGACTAACAAATGTGGCCTTGCACTGGGCCAGCACACTTTGCTAAGTATCTGTCGGGAGCTGGGTGTGATGCCTGGCCCTGGCGGGGTACGTCTGCTAGCAGAGCTGACACGCGAGTGGGACGGCAGAAATGTAAAGATAAGCATTTGTGCAACGCTGGGGACAGAGCCGGCGGCCCCAGGTGTGGCCGTCATTGCCCAGGAAGCGTCAGCAGCGCGGCAGAAGTGGCAGGCCACCGGGGGCGGGGGGCGGAAGGAGAGGCTGCAGGGTCGTCACGTGGGGGGGGGGGGGGGGGGGG
>NW_007252288.1:1246042-1278122 GCF_000164805.1 Carlito syrichta | reverse complement strand
AAGGAGAGTCTGCAGGGTCGTCACGTGGGGAGTGAGGGGGTGTGAGAAGGGTTAGCCGGGGCGTGGCTGGTAAGTAACATCTGCTGGGTGACCAGACCAGGGCATGGGGGTGCCGTGGCGGGAGCTTCCAGGCAGCATCCGTACATCCACCTGGCGAACACCAGGCGAGCATGCGTCCCGCTCCACACTGTGCGTTCCAGACCGCGGTGGGATCGGATGGCAGGTTTCCTGCCTTCAAAGAGCTCGTTTTGGCTGGAAGAGAACTGTAACCCAGCCCCGTCTCGTAGCGGCAGTATGTTGATGCAGTGGCAGGTCCTCAGATGCCCACTTGGCAGGGAACGTTCCCAGGTCGGCATGTTCAGAGCGCTTTGCCTCTGAGCATTCCTGGACTCGTGTAAGTTGGCTTCTGAAGGGTCAAGTGACGCGTGTACTGACTCTGTTTGGATCGCTTGCTGAGGTTGAAGCCAAGAGATGAAGAGCTCAGGAGGCTTCGGGAAACCTTCATAGATGAAGCAGGACAGGTGTCAGCACAAGGACGTCGGTGGAGTCATCAGCGGCTACCTCCTTAGTTTACCATCTACACAGATGCGTCTGCACTTGCCTGCCCCTTTCAGAACGGGTTAGCTGCAGGTGCTCGTGTCCCGTCCCCAAAACAAAGGCCAGCCCTACACTTGCACACGCGTGTGCTCAGCACAGGCAGCTGCTGCCAGACCACGTGCCGCCCAGCCAGGCCGCGTAGCAGGAGGCGTTCACGAAAGTGGCGGACCGGCTGTCCTCAGGGCTAAATCTGTAATAACAACAGGCGGAACTCATGTTTTCCTCCCTGATTGCCCTAGACGGGGCTGCGGTGTGATCAGCCGCAGGCCAGGCGTGGTCGTTCGGAGTTAGCAAGGAGGCCGTGACTGCAGGAGGAGGCGTGGAGCTCCACGGTGGCCTCGCAGCGCGTCCTTGTAACCCACGCTGACGACAGCAGGCTCTGGGCTTCCTTGCGAAGACCCTGTGCCTGCTCCCACTCAGCCGGAGCGCGTGCACGAAGCCTTGCAGGCAGCAGGCCGGGCTGAGCGTGTTCCTGAATTGGTTTCCTTCTCCCAACACTAAGCCACAGGCGCCTCGGGTACGTCTGTGTGTCTGGATGAGGAAACTCAGGCCTGGGACAGTAGTCAGGGAGCAGCCCCAGGTGGGTGCTGTGGAGGATGAGGGAGGCAGTGATTCAGCAGCCCCCAGAGTGTCAGCGTCTCCAGATACCGTGCAGGACGTGTCTGCCTGGTGATGGCCACACGGGGACCTGATTGAGGTTGGGGTGTCCCGTGCCGAGTGAGCACTGACCAGTTTTTGACACGGAAGGGCCATCTGGGCATCCCCTCGGGCCTGTCTGCGTAGGCAGCAAGCATGCCATGCTCCCTGGAGGCACAGAGGCAGAAGGACGCAGTTTAGAAGACGTGGGCATCCCTGTCCCCCAGGTGAGCACTGTCTCTGCTTTCTGTTTCTGTTTTCTAACTACAGAAGGGATGCGTGGGTTTTCTTCCACAGTGTGAGCGTTTTTGCTGCTGGATTCTGCTATCGCAGACCTGCCCAACTCACCTTGGTAGTCTGGGAACTGTCCTAAGGATGGACTTGACAGACCCACTGTGCCTGTGTAACTCCCACCCCGGACTGACGTGGGCAGCCCTGTGGCGCCTGCTGGCTGCCAGGCGTATCCTAGGAGCTGGAAGCGCTTAGTCCATGCCACGCTGTGATCCCAGCTTACCGCATAGTACTTCCTTCTGTGGGAAATAGCAAGAAATTATTGATTGAGGATCTCTGTTGATTTTACAGAACTTTTAGAGGAAGTGTTTCTTGTTGGACGGGTGCGTTCTATTGGCCCTTCCATGTTACAGAGACGCTGCCCGGGCCGGGCCTGCCTTGTCCTGTGCGACACCTGAGTCTCCTGATGGTGTCCGACCAGCCGGTGTGCGTTTCAACTCGTCTGTCATTGTTCACCCTGAAACAGCTCAGCTTCGGCCATGTGGACAGCCGCAGGGGCTTGTGGGCTGTCCCGGCGTGGTATGGACCTCCCTCCTGTGGCTCTTGGGTCAGGGCTGCAGGAGAGCTGTGGCGGTTCCTCACAGCCTGTCTCTGTACTTGCGACGGTTTCTTTGTTTCGTTTTTCCAGGCTGTTCGTAGCAATTGCTCACATAACAAACTTGCAATGGTGAGCAATTGTAGACGAGTGGTGCAGGGTAACCACTGGACTATTGGGTCTCTGCTGTGCATGTCTACTTTTGAATCAGGGGCATTGCTTCCTCCTGAGGGTTCAGCGAAGCCTCAGGGGAGAGAACACAAGCTGTGTCGGCCAGGCCCCCGTGGTTATGGTCACAACCCTTTCTAGGGCGGCCGGGATGCAGACCCACCCACGAGGCCCTCGGCTGTTCTGCTCGGCATCCGGGGCTCCCTGCCGAGTCTGCATGGCGCCCTGCCCTCCCTGCCACTCTGTCTGCTGAAGGCTGAAGACTCTGCCGCCTGCCTGAGCTGTGCAGTCGTGCTTAGCAGGTGCCCTTGTTGTGCGCGGAGGGGCTCGCACACCCCGCACGCCGGCCCGGAGGTGTGTGGGGTCTTGTGCACGCGGAGCAGCAGGCCTGGGGAAGTGTGGTGGCCCGCACAGGGTCTGTGGGCTTGTGCTCGGTGGCGGGCTGGGGTTTCGCCTGAGGAGACCCGAGCTGTGGCCGCCTTGCCACCCCTTCTTGCTGTCTGGACAGGGGAGTCACAGCTGCTCCGTGAGGCTGGTAGAGCCAGTGGGACTGTGGAGGGAAAGGGCGTGGGCCATGCAGCAGATGGTAGACACGCGTGCTCTCGACTCCGCGTGGACCGGAGGGGTACAAGACCCCGCGTGGCCGCTCGCCGTGGGTGTCTCTGTCTGCGTTTCTTTTTCTGTAAACTACTCTTTGAGCCTCTCTTTATTTTTGTATTCTTATTTTTATTTCTTGTTTTTTTTTGAGTCGGAGTCTCCCTCCGTCGCCCAGACTGGAGCGCAGGGGCCGCTCCCGGCCCCCGCAGCCTCGACCTGCTGGGCTCCGGCGATCCTTCCGCCTCAGCCTTCCGAGTAGCTGGAACTACAGGCGCGCGCTACCACGCCCGGCTGATGTTTGATTTCTTGTAGAGACGAGGTCTGGCCAAGTTGCCCAGGCGGGTCTCGAGCCCGCGGGCTCAGGCCATCCACTCACCTCGGCCTCCTGAAGTGCTGGGACGACAGGCTGAGCCACCGAGCCCAGCCAAGCCTCTCTTTAAAAGACAGGTTCTGAGAGTCCAGCCGAGGGCGTTCACAATGAGGTGGTCCGTGAGTGAAGTTCGTGTCAGTGCTGTAGATCGCCACCTGTCGTTGAGGCGGGACATCAGGCTTGGCCTGGGCCGTCTTCTGGTCCAGCTGCCCGTTCCCTCATGCCCTTAATACTCCTCGTGACGCAGCTCTCTAGCCAGGCCCGCTGCCGTCTCCGGGAGCCCGCCAGGGGCTTGCGTCCAGGGTCGCCCTGACGCCCAGACCAGGGTCTCACGATGCGGGCGCGAGTCTCCCTGGGCCGGGGCCTGAACGCGTCTGGCGGTGAGCCCGGAAGGGAGAGCAGGGACCCCGAACGGGAGCGGCGGGAGGTGGGGCGGTCGCGGGTGCTGGGGCGGGAGGCCTCGGAGGTGGGGATGCGTCGAAGCCGCGCGCGGGGTTCTGGACTCCTGCTCCGGCCGAGCCCTCCGGGCTGCCGTGGCGACGCACCGTGGACCGGGCTCATGAGCCCCAAAGGCCTTTGGCTCGCCATCCCGGAGCCGGCTTGGCGTCTGGGGAGACCCCGCTTCCTGGGGCGCAGACGGTCCTCGCCGGGGCGAAGGGCTCCCCCCCGTGACCTCGTCGCCTCCCGAGGCCCCACCTTCACGCACTGTCCCCTTGGGAGTAGGGGCTTCGGCCTGTGGAGTTACAGGGGTGTGGACGTCCAAACCACAGCATGGTCTTTCCGTCAGTATCCCCGTGTCTAAATGGTGTGTAGTATCCAGGGGAGATGGGCTGAAATGGAAGGCTTCAAATTGCAGTCCTCAAGCTGCCCGGCGCTGTTCACATTTTCCTTAGCAGGTCTGTACAGACTCACTAGACAGTGTTTTATTTCTCAAGAAGATCAACACGTGCTGGCAAGATCACTGCAGACAAATGGTAAGCGTGCTCACCTTCTGCCAGATGGCGTGTGCTCCCTCCGGAGTCCTCCCATCCCCGTCACGTTCCCCACATCCCCGCCTGCTGGCTCCCCCCGTCCTCTCCCTCCTGCCCAGCCGCTGGCCCAGCTGCCCAGGCGCGCCCTGAGTATTGGGGCGCGCGCCCTCGCTCAGTCCTACGTCTCCCCGTAGCTTTCTCATCAGAGTGTGGCCTCCTGGGTCTCCCCTCCGCCGCATGGGCGTGGCTGAGGGGTGGGAGCTCTGTCCAGGCTGAACCCCAGGGAGAGGCTTGGGGAGAGCTCCGTCCAGTTCCTGCGGGTGCTGCCAACGGGGAGCCTTCCAGTCCCTGGGCCCCACAGAGATGACAGACCCTTAGACTCCTGCGCGGACCCCTGCCGCTCTCTGTCCTTGGTCACAGCTGACTCCTGACAGTCAAGCCTGAGTCAGCTGGGCCCTTAGCTTGGGGGATGCAGCACCTCTGGTTTGATTTTGCGTCTGTGAGTTTTTAGTGGGACCTGGCTGTTACTTAGTTGAGAGAAAAGACTGTATTAATAGCTCACCTAAGTAGGTTGGATTCTTTTGTTTTCTAAACGAGGTAAGTAGAAGACAAATGGCTGTGTCTCTGTTCTGGGCCAGGCGCCTGGTAGACGCTAGAAATAGGTGCGTGTCCGTTGGGAAGGTTTTGGGAACACGTGAACGAGCCCCACCGTGTGGTGCAGCAGGCCGGGTGGCAGGGGTGCAGGGGCAGCTGTTGTCCCGTGTCCCTCGCTCTGCTCGCGCTGTAGAGTCACGGGGGTGAGCTTCCCAGGAGCTCGGTGCACCGCCCTCGCCTAGCAAGAGGTGCCTTGCCCATCAGGACCTGAGCACCTGTGAATGACGTCCTTTGGGCCCAAAGCTGTGAAGTCCCCACAGCAGACTGACTGTATCGAGGAGGTGAAAGTCGCGCCAAGGGGAAAAGAGTCACTTGGGGAAGGCAAGCCGCGAGGCCTTGGCAGGCAGCCCCTTCCCCCTACGAGACGGTGGCTGGATTGGGGACAGCACAGCAGCACGGCCCAGAAGGTCTTGTCTTGATTGTTTTGCCAACAAAATCCTGAGTGAGCGCTTCTCCTTTCCGGCTGCAGATCATGGTCAGGAGCATCTTCTTGTTTTTGGACCGCACGTACGTGCTCCAGAACTCCCTGCTTCCTTCCATCTGGTGAGTGCCCTCGTCTGCAGAGCCTCCGTCTGGTCCGGGTCTTCGGCGGGCTGCTGCGCTGGAGTGTGGGTGATGACTCGTGCCTTGGTTCCTTCTGGTGTTTGGTTGCAGCCAAAACATTCGTGTGGACAGTGGGGTCCCGGGTGGGGTCCCCGGTGGGTCTTGGCCTGGGATGCCGAGGCCTCCAGCCCGTGCAAGGGGTCATGGAGACACCGGGACAGGCAGGTGCCTGGGGAGACGTTGCTCCCGCTCTAGCCAGCTGGCGCTGCTCTTCCCGGCCGGGCATCCCCAGGAACCCACGCGTGGACGCAGTTGGAAGTGCTCTGGGGGCTCCCACCTCTCCACCCAGGCACATGCTGCAGAGCTGCTGGCCACGAGGGCACGTGCCGGGCCTCCGTCTCGCTGACGGCTGACGCCTGAGCCTAGAGCACTCAGTGTGGCAGTCGGAGCTGAGAGAGAAGCTGGCTGCTGCGAGGTCATGGTGCACCCTTGGGCTCACGCAGGTTTCTTCTGCCCATCCCGCGTTGTCTTCTTGGGACCGTGTGCATCGCAAGTTGTGGGCCCGGGCGCTGCCCTCCTCAGCCGCTTCCACAGCCTGGCTGGCCTGGGTGTCTGCTGGGACCTCTGTCAGGCCCGATCCCCAGGGACCCCAAAAGAGAAGTCACTGTGTCTGAAAAGCTGAAGAAGTGACCCGGAGACAAGGGATGAGACGTGGGCTTTATGCGGGGACTTACAGGGAGCACGGCTGGACAGGAGCAAGCTGCTCCCAGTTGTGGAAGGCACACGGCTTCCGTGGCATCTCACGGGTAGAGCACAGGCCCAGACCTGGAGAGGGCAGGGTTTCTAGTGCCCAGGTGGAGTGCAAGAAGGAACCTGCACACATGTTGCATGTACACAGCAGGGCTGCAATTTCTCACCTGGGTGGGACTTTTAACGTTATAATGAAGCAAAGGCAGCCCAGGGTCAAGGGTCTGGACCAGCTTGGTGACTGCCTGCAGGAAGGGTGCAGGGAGCTGTCGCCATGAAGGGCTGGAGATGCAGTTAGTGGGCGGGAGGACCTCTGCCCGTGTTCTCGGCACGTCCAGTGTGGCTGGGCATGGAGCCTGAGGGGACGAGGACATCCCAGCTTGGCCACTCCCGGGGCCCTCCTTAGGCTCCAGCCCTTATGCAGGGAGTCCTGCCATGTCCCACCATCCCCAAGCTGATTTGCGACAAAAGCGGTGTCCATCTCATCCTCTGATTTACCTTGCTCTTGTTCTCTTTTGGTGTACAACTTCTCCCACTTAAAAGTAAAAGTGGAGGCTGGACACGGTGGCTCACGCCTGTAATCCCAGCACTTTGGGAGGCCAAGGCAGGAAGATCACTTGAGTCCAGGGGTCCGAGACCAGCCTGGGCAACATAGCAAGACCTCGTCTCTACAAAAAGCATTTAAAAATTAGCTGGATGCAGTGACATGCCCCTGCAGTCCTAGCTCCTCAGGAGGCTGAGGCGGAAGGATCACCTGAGCCCAGGAGTCGAGGCTGCTGTGAGCTGTGATTGTGCTACTGCACTCCAGCCTGGGCGACAGCGAGAGACCCCGACTCAAAAGAGAGAAAAGGAGAAGTGAGGTTGCGTCCCCTCGTGCCCCTTGAGCCCGTCTGCTTTTCCTGCCCCCACCCAGCACGCCCTCTCCCGATGCAAGCAGCGCGACTCCTTTCCCGCGTACATGACGAGCTCTTGCCTGAGGTGGCGGCAGTGTCCAGTTGCTGGCCCCAAGAAGCCCTTGTGTCCTGGCTTTCCGTGCCCCTCCGTCCACGTGACTTGGGAGCGTTCCTTTCTGGGTCTCCTCTTAACTCCGTCTCTCTCCGAGCTCCTGTGGTGGTGATGCCAGCCAGAACCGCGGGGCTCCAGGAAGGCAGGCGCTGCCCACCAGAGGCAGCCCGGATGGTCGCAGCAGTGATAGTGGCCAGTGAACCCACATTGCCCTGGGCAAGGGACTGGGCCCTGCCAGGGTGTTTAATGGCTGGGGAACTGTCATCCCCACTCACAGAACCAAGGCGTGGGGGTCGTAGTGCCTTCCCCTCCCAGGCCACCGGGCTCTGCAGTCTCAGCCTGTAGTTCGTAAGCACGTTCGCGCCATTGCCAGGTCACATCAGCCACAAGCATCCTTTGCAGCGTCACGTAGACGAAGCCACTGGTCACCACCAGAGGCTGGCCGGCTCCACGTGAGGCCGGGGAGGAGGCCGAGGGCGAGCCACAGCCCACACTTTGACCAGGAGCAGGGCGGTGTTGCTGAGAGAGGGAGACAGGATAGGCTCGTGGCCGGGTCTCTCTCGTGTGGAAGCCAGGAGGGCAGCATGGCCAGAGGTGCCCGTGTGTGGGGGCTGGAGCTATGAGGCCGGCAAGGGGTCTGGGGGCTGGCATTTTGGAAGCAGAGCTCAGGGGTGGGGCCAGGCGACGTAGAGTGGGCATCGCTGGCTGCCTGCCTGGCTCGGCTTCAGGTATTTTCAGGCATGAACTCCCACATGTGACCCCGTTGTACAGGCAAGAAAGGAAGGGCACAAAGAGGCTGAGTTCCAGGGCCCAGGGTCACACAGCTAGCGCCCAGGACCAGGATCAAATGCAGGCAGCCAGCTCGAGCCCTCGTGGCTGGCCACCGCGCCTTCCCACTCTGACTGTGGCGATGTGCGCAGGAGAGCCTGGTGGGCAGCACATCCAGGGAGCGGGAGAGGGTCCTCGTGGTGCTGTGTGCAGGAAGGGCGGGTGGGCGCTCTCCCCCCCGCACGCCGCCGCCCAGCGCCACTGCTGCTGACAGTCCTGCCACCGCCACCAAACAGCCACCACTGTTACTCTGACCACACCGCCACTGACAGGACCACTCCTGCCAGCGCCCCCCACCACCACTGCTACCCCAAGGTGCCAGCTCAGGAGAACTGGCTGTGTCTCTGCCCCTTCCTTCATAAACAGGGTGGCTGTGAGGGGTTGCAGGCGTGCTCAGGCAAAGCACAGAGTACTCTGTAGGACTGGCTTCATGTTCAAGCACTCGGGCCGCTCAGTCGTCTTCTGAGTGTTCCTCAGGCCGTGGGCTGGAAGGCTCATTGCACGTTCTGTTCCCAGGGAGAGGGCCCTGAGAAGGAAGGCTGCTGGAGGACACCCAGAGGAACAGAGAGGGAGGGACGCCCACTCAGAGGCTGTGGGCAGTTCCCAAAGGCCCAAGCCTCGGGCCCCTGGGAGGTGGCGTGAGCCGCGGGCAGATTTGTGCAGCAGCGGTTTGGTGGTCTGGCAGCACAACCTGGGAGTGGCTCGGTACCCGCCCGCACCCCAGGAGATGGGACGGCCCCGTTAGTGGAAGGAAATGCCAGGCGTGCTAGACTGGCCCAGAAGTTCAAGGGTTTCGGGAGAGTTTTCCACACCTGGGTGCGCTGCCCGAGCAGAGCAACGCTTTGGGATGACGCCCAGCGTATGGCTGGGCCTTCCCCAGAACGGCTAGAACGCGAAACAAGCGTGTCCGCTCTTTGCCACGCAGGGACATGGGGCTGGAGCTCTTCCGGAACCACATTGTGAGCGACAAGATGGTGCAGAGCAAGACCATCGCCGGCATCCTCCTGCTGATCGCGCGCGAGCGGAGTGGGGAGGCCGTGGACCGGAGCTTGCTGCGCAGCCTGCTGGGCATGCTGTCCGACCTGCAGGTGAGCCCGGCGAGACGAGCCGCCCCGGCTTTGGGTCCCAGAGCCCGGGGGGGCCCGGGAGGGTGGGGCCGTTGGGGAAAGGCAGCGCAGAGTCCGGAGAGGTGTCAGCGTGGCTTCTCCTTCTCTGCTGCCCCTTGTCGCATCGGAGGCCGGCATTCCTGGGTGGCTCCTTGGCAGACAGAGCCCCCACTCCCCCGTTTCACAAGAGCGCGTTCCAGAAGCCCTGGTTGTAAGAGTGACTTTCCTATGGATCTGTTTGTACAGAAAATGAGTGGATCAGTAAATGGGTGTTGCTTTTCCGAGCATCCCGTGGGGCGAGTCATGACGCTGTGAAACGCCACACTGGCTAGGAGCTGGCTGCGCTGGCTCTGCGGGACCACTCACCCCCACACGGCGTCTCCCGCAGGCCTCGCCTCCGAGTCTCAGCACGGGACCTGCCCTGTCCTGGGAAGCCCTCCTCCCCCTCCCTGGCCTCTGTCGCAGAGCGAGATTCTTTCGAGACATTCCGGATCTTTTTCCTTTTTTGTTTTTTTTCCTGAATCGGAGTCTCGTTCTGTTGCCCAGATGGGAATACAGGGGCACACCGTGGCCACCGCAGCCTCACCCTGCTTGGCTCAGGTGATCTTTCTGCCTCAGACTTCCAAGTAGCTGGAACTACTTCTGCGTGCACCACCACACCCAGCTAGATTTTTTATTTACTGTAGAGACAAGGTCTCACCAAGTTGCTCGGACTAGTCTCGAACCTGTGGGCTCGGGCAGTCCTCTCGCCTCGGCCTCCCTAGTGCTGGGACTGCAGGCAAGAACCTCCGTGCCCAGTGACGTTCCTGATCATTGTTGATCACATCTCCTTGTTTGTTTGCTGTTTGTTGCCTGTCACGTACCCTCAGCAGAACATACACAAACGTAGGCCTCACAAGCGCCCACTCAGGTTTGTTGTGCTCTCGTGATGCTGTCGTGACTGTCGTCCATCCTGTCTTTATTATTATTATCTGATATTCATCATGGATATTTTTGCATTAAGTTGCATTTTTGGAAAGTGCTGCATCAAAATATAATTTACCTTGGAAGCAATGCATTTTTTTCATGGAAAATGTACCTTAAAGACAGAATCAGGTAGCAAGCTGGG
This sequence comes from Carlito syrichta, assembly GCF_000164805.1. Taxonomy (NCBI): domain Eukaryota; kingdom Metazoa; phylum Chordata; class Mammalia; order Primates; family Tarsiidae; genus Carlito; species Carlito syrichta. Next base: position 1,267,966 of record NW_007252288.1, on the reverse strand, counting down.
AAGAAACATTGGCAACACACAGACACAGGGCAGGGTCCCAGAACCCCGCAGACGCAGCCCGTGGTGCCGAGGGAAAGGTGAGGGCCTGAGTGGCGGCCCAGGAAGGGCAGTGCAGCCTGGCTGACCACGGGGCCTCCGTGGCGGAGTGGGGTGACCGCTCTTTGGTGCAGGGCAGCACAGCCTGTCCCCTCAGAAACGGGATGTCGTCACACTTGAAGACACAGACTTCTTTGCTGACATGGCTCAATGCCTCTGCTCATTCTTAGGTGTACAAAGATTCGTTTGAACTGAAATTTTTGGAAGAGACTAACTGTCTGTATGCTGCAGAAGGCCAAAGGTTAATGCAAGAAAGAGAGGTAAGACAGCAAAGTGTTTCTGGGCTGCTGACGTCCTTTTCATAGCTGTGCATCCGTCTAGGTGTAAGTTCTTTTCTTTTCTTTGAGTCAGGGTCTCACCCTGTTGCCCAGGCTGGAGCGCAGCGGCCGCTCCCGGCCACCGCAGCCTCGACCTGCCGGGCTCCGGCCTTCCTTCCGCCTCCGCCTTCCAAGTAGTCGGAACGACAGGCGCGCCCTGCCACGCCCGGCTCATTTTTTATTTCTTGTGGAGATGAGGTCTCGCCAAGTTGCCCGGGTGGGTCTCGAACCCGCGGGCTCAGGCACTCCACTCGCCTTGGCCTCCCAAAGTGCTGGGATGACAGGCTGAGCCCCCGAGCCCGGCCGGTGTAGCTTCTTGATGTTTGTCTTTTCACATACATGCAAACATCCGTTGGAGATGTTCTGAAAGGCATAATCTGGCCCAAACTCCCAGGAATTAGCTTCGTTCCTGCTGTAGTAAGAACGGAGTTGCTTTCTGTCAACTCCGAAGCTGTTGCCCTCCTCCCACACATAGAAAACCAGAAAGATAGCTTCTAAAACAAATAAAGGAACTCAAGTTTAAGCAAGAGGACTTTTAAAAATCCTAGGTATGAAAGATACATACAGCTAACAGCCAGCTTCCCAGGTACTGTGTGTGGTCTTGATCACCCTCCCCCCGCCCCCAAAATGGACTGTCACCCAAGTGGGACGTGTCAGCTCATTGGTGGACCTGACTGCTGGTTCCTATACCGAGGTTTTGGTGAGGAAGCTCTGTGTCTGGTACTGGGCCCGGACACAGCCACCTGGGGCAGAACCACAGAGCCCCGTGCGGCCCTGGTGCTGTTGGGCTGTGGCAGAACTCATGTGCTCCCAGGAGACAGGTGTAGCAGCCGTGATGCTTGGTGTCCCCAAGTGAACAGCCGTCTGCTGACTCACCTTTGCCCAGCCAGCTGGTATGGGCGGGGGCTGCCCCGGGCTCCCTCCGCTCCCTCCCAGGCAGGCGCTGCGCTCCCCTGCCGGTGGGCCCAGAGAGGGGACCCGAACCGTGGAGTCACGGGGGTAGGCGGGAGGGCCCTGCTTGGGAGGCGAGTCTCCAGGCCGCCGCCTCCCACATCCCTACAGACACGCTTCCCGCCCCGCCTCAGCCCCGCTCCCGCACCTTCGTATGTGGCTTGAGTAGCTATTCTTTGTAAAACAGTGGTAGAAGGAAAGCAAAATTTCACCTTCTTGGCTGACGTCGAGAATCTTCTTGCTGCTAATACGTTTCAATGTTTTGTTTGGAAGGTTCCAGAATACCTAAACCATGTAAGTAAACGATTAGAAGAAGAGGGAGACCGCGTGATCACGTACTTAGACCACAGCACACAGTAAGTCCTGGGCACGTGCGCTCACGTTGTGGCTTCGCCATAGGTAGCGGGCTGGCCCGGCCGGTCGTCGGGATCCATGGTGTCTGTCAGTTCGCTCACTTCTAGCCAGAGTACTTTTGCTCCAAACATACTTTGCTCATGTTCGTCATCATTACTTGGCGCCCACAAAGGTCACTTCTTACTGAGTGCCCTGCCGGGAGTTACTGCCCAGAGCGAGTGAGTCCAGCTGAGACACTCGGCGTCTGTGGGTCTCGAGACGAGGGATTCTGTGGACGGCAGTGGAGAAGAGGAGGCTCTTTCAGTCGTGAGCTTCTTGTTAGACATGATATGTAACTGTTTTTGTCTGTTTTTTTCTAAACCCAGCCTCAAGCCAGGAGTCACCATGTGACAATTCAGATGGCTTGATCTCTGTTTGTGGTTCTGTCGTGTTGTTTTCTCTTTTTGTCTTTTTTTTTCCCCTTTAAACCTGAGGTTGATGAGTAGCAGGGAAAGAAGAAGGGAAAGATGGGAGCGTTGTGCCAGGCACGGAGTGTTGGTCCATGGGGTGAGAGGTGGGGGCAGAGGCCGAGGAGAGAGCGAAGCGGTGAGGACAGTAAGACGGTAGCACGTGCAGGACGCAGAGGGACGGCTTCCTGACAGAATGCAGAGCGCAAACAAGCCCTGAGAGGAGAGTCCGCGTCGCTTCCAGGCTCCTGGGGAAGACCCAGGGTCCTGTTGTGCCTCCAGCGTGCTTCCGCTAACTGACAGCAGAAGAGGAGCCCACAGACGCTGGGAAGAGGCCACCAGGGAGACACAGCGGAGACCACAGAGAGAAGCGAGTCGACGAAGCCATGGTGCCACAAGGCTGCAGGCCCACGGCCCCCTGGGCTCCGACTCCTGTGTTCAGAGGGGAAGGTGGAGTGTCTGCCTTGTCCTTCTCCACGGGGCTGCTGGGAGAGTTCCAGAAGATGGCACATTTAGAAGTTCCGTGTGAAACTGAATGAAGGCTTGGGAAGATGGCAAAAGCCAGCAGTCCTTGGAATAAAGCAGAAGAGAACAAAAACAAAACAAAATCTAAGAGAACTGAGGTGTAGATAAAAAGAGAAAGCCAGGGAGCATAAGTTCTGTGTACGTGGGGCCACGCATTGCAGATCCCCGAGGGGGCTTCCGTGACAAGGGGGACTTTGCTCAGTGAGGAAGGGAGAAAACGGGCCGAGAGGTGCTCAGGTTGGAGGGCCGGTGCTGGGGTGGGGGGTGGGCTGGGCAGGGCCAGGAGAGGGTGGGCTGGGGCAGGGTTGTGGGTAGGAAGGATCACCAGGGTCTGCAGGTACCAGTCTGAACTCCAGAAGGGCCGTGGCTCAGTCTCTGAGCCTCAGAGGTAGCAGGGCCGAGAATGAACTGGAAGGCCACGCCAGGGAAGGAAAGACGGGGGAGAAGGGGCGGAGAGACCAGCATTTGCACTCGTTGGGAGAAGGGTCGTCTGCCACAGGAGATCCCCAGACCCGTGGCCTTGCGGGGCTGCGTGTCAGTGACCGCAGCTTCACCTGATCGTTGCGTGACTCTGCAGACAACCGGACAGACCCACTCGGCCCGCTCTCGGGCCCTCCCCTCTGCTTTGGAAGACAGGTCTCCAGTTTGGAGGCAGGTGACAGGAGATGCCACACGAGGGAGACAGGCCTGAAGCGACCCCTGGCCCCAGGCTTGGGGCAGGCGGCAACCAGCTGGGAGTGCTTGGGCGCACGTGCCTTTCGCTTCCGTGTCCCTCTGCCCTGGCCACACCTGGAGGGCTTGTTTTTATTTTGTTTGTATTTTGTGAGTTGGAGTGCACTCGGTCGCCCAGGCTGGAGGGCCACGGCACGCCCCCGGCCACTGCAGCCTCGACCCACTGGGCTCCGGCGATCCTTCCACCTCAGCCTTCCAAGGAGCCGGAACCACAGGCGCATGCTACTACGCCCAGCTGATTTTTGATTTATTGCAGAGAAGAGGCCTTGCCAGTTGTCCAGGGTGGTAGGGCTTGTTTTTAGAAGGGACGTCAGAGTCCTTAACAGCAATGTCATCGTCCACTTGCGTGCAGCGAATGCGCCTTAACCCTTTGGTCTCTGGCTGGCTACAGACCAAATGTGTTGCGGGCAGACCCTCCCGTCACCTGCAGCAGCGAGTCAGAGCTTCTTCTTGAGACTTGACTTCTAACGCTGACTCTTTTTTCCTCCTTAGGAAACCTCTGATTGCTTGTGTGGAGAAACAGCTGCTAGGAGAACATTTAACAGCAATTCTGCAGAAAGGTAGGTTCCTTGACTTTTGTGTGAACTAAACGGAATAATCCTTCGTTCATCAGGAGTAAGGGAAATGTCTTAAATAGCAGTGAGCGTAGGAACGTGTCACTTTCACAAGACCACTGTGAAGGTTGTCTCTCTTGAGACGTTGGTTCCGAGGTCAGTGCAAGGCACCTGGTGGAGCTGTGTGTGCACTGCAGACCCCCAGGCAGGTGGCGGGATGCAGGTGCTGGAGGCCCGTGCTCCCAGGTGGAAGCCGCGCAGCTCAGACACGTTTTCCTGTCGGGTCGCTTTTCATACACTCCCCGACTGACACAGGTGATAGGCCGGAAGCTGAGGCGGGTGTGGGTACGGGCCGGTAGTTGTTTTAGCCGTTCAATTTCCTGAGTCTTCCCTGGCCTGCACCGCAGGTGCATCTCAGTGTCAGGTGGGCCCTGACTGGGTGATCTCATCAGCAGAGAACGCTTCTCTCTCCTGGCTTTCCCAAGGGGAAGAGCATGCGGTCTGCGCGGGAACAGCTAGTTTCCACAGCATCCCTCATGGTGGCCCGCAGCCTGGCTCCCGGGAGTCTGCACCCTTAAAGTCGGCGCGATTTCTTCAGCTCAGTCTTGGTTGTGTTGTTTTTATTTCTGGCCTGCACAATGTGCCGAAATCTCTGAAGTCATAACAAGCACAGTCTGGCGTCCATAACACTTTAGTCCTTCTTGTGACTTTTCGTAGCTAAAGAGTTCAGTGTTCCCATTGGAAGGTCATCCTCAGCGTATCTGAAAACCACGGGCTCTCTTGCAAGCCATTGGATACCTCCAAGTTTGGTTTGGGGAAGCCCTGAAGAGTGTCTGCCACGATCCAGCTTGGGTTCTACCTTGCCAGATAATGGCATTTCCACAATTGACGGGGAAGCCAGGACAAAGCTGGGCGGAGAGCGCGAACACTGCTAAGTGCCTACCAGTGCGGACAGCTGCACTTCGTGTTCATCTCCTTTAGTCTGAGGACAGTCCTGAGAAGCCTGGCATTTCGGGAGACCAAGGCGAGAGGAGTGCCTGAGCCTGTGGGTTCAAGACCAGCCTGGGCAACTGGGCGAGACCTCTCTACAATAAATTAAAAAAAAAAAAACAGTGAGCCGGGCATGGTGGCACATACCTGTCCTTCCAGCTACTTGGAAGGCTAAGGCAAAAGGATTGATGGAGCCCGGCGGGTTGACGCTAAGGTGGCCATGAGCATGCCACTGCTCTCCAGCCTGAGTGACAGAATGAGACTATGACTCAAAATGAGTGACAGAGTGAGACTGTGACTCAAAAAAAAAGGAAAGAAAAAAAAAACCGTCCTGGGAAATCAGAAAACTGAGGCTCAAAACAGCCAGATATGGCTCAGCCTGGAATCCCACACCTTTGGGAGGCTGAGATGAGTGGATTGCCTGAGCCCGCGGGTTCGAGACCCGCCTGGGCAGGCGAGACCTCATCTCTACAATAAATCAAAAAAATCAACCGGACGTGGTAGCGCGTGCCTGTAATTCCGGCAACTTGGAAGGCTGAGGCGGAAGGATCGCCGGAGCCCAGCAGGTCGACCCGGCCACTGCACTCCAGTCTGGGCGACAGAGTGAGACTCCAACTCAAAAAAAAAACAAAAAAAAAAAACACAGCCAGATATGGGTTCCTGGACTCACATGGCTTACAAACTGAGAGCCTGTGTTCCAATCTGGATATATTTTCAACTTAGACCACACTGAAACTCACACGGCTGTATGTAGCATTTCACATGTCCATCTAAAAGCAGATGCATTCAGAATGTGTATCAGGTGTTTTTTTTTTTTAAATGAGTCAGTTTATAAGAAAAAGAGGACTTCAGGTAAATAGAAATTTGCTGCATAAAGTGTTTTAGTGCATACTTTGGTGAGTGAAATTGTTTCAAGAAAATGTTAAATTATGTGTATGAAAGCTTACTTTGCATTTTATTAGAAGCATTTTTAAAACTGAAACGTTATATTTTGTGAATTTTGTTTTTAGAGAGACAAGGTCTCACCACATTGCCCAGGCTAGTCTCGAACAGATGGGCTCAGGCAATCCTCTTGCCTTGGCCTCCCAAAGTGCTGGGGTGACAGGTGGGGGCAATCACACCGGCTATTTTGTGAAGTCTTACAGAAGACATTACTCGAGGCCTCAGTAAGATGAAAATGACAAAGTAAAAGCCTGTTTGTGTCAGGCAGCCAAAATGTCATCTGGAGAAACAAGCCCGTGCAGCTGTAACTGAGCACTAGGCCTGCCGGGGGCCCTGTGTCCTGGGCCACGTCCCCAACCACCTCACACTCGACCTCGTGCCGCCTCAGGGGAGGACCTGAAGCTTTCGGAGTCACAGGTCTGCTCACAGTTTCTGCTCTGACATGGCTGCCTCTCTGTAGTTATAATTAAGCATATGTTTAGAAACTACTTCACGAAAGCTTTTCTTATCATGCTTTGGTTTTGGAAGATACAAAATTGAAATATCTAAAGCAATAGAAACTTATTAAAATGCTATGTTGAACACATCAAAATGTCTGATGATGTTTTGTCTCACGCTTTAGTTGTGCATAAAATTAATCAGCTAAAAACTAGATTTGCTAGCTTATCCTTTAATAAAAATATTTTCTGGCCGGGTGCAGTGGCTCACACCTGTCATCCCAGCCCTTTCAGAGGCAAAGTCAAGAGAATTGCCTGAGTCTGGGGTTTCAAGACCAGCCTGGGCAACTTTGCAAGACCTCAACTCTACAATAAATTAAAAAAATCAGCCAGGTGTGGTGGCACGCACCTATGGTTCCAGCTTGGAAGGCTGAAGCAGAAGGCTCTCCTGAGCCCAGTGGGTCAGAGCCGTGGTGGCCATGAGCATGCCATTACATTCTTCCATCCTGGGCAACAGAGTGAGACTCCAACTCCAACAAACAAACAAAAAAAAAAATTTCTGACCGAATGATTAAATAAGAAGGAATCATGAACTTCCCAGGTTACAGCTGGTATGAATGTTTTTTTGAACATTGCCACTTGAGTGAAATAAGAGGGCTTTACTGACATGTAGAAATAAGTACAACATTCCCCAACATGCTCTGAAAAAATGAAATTCGCCTGATGGGGTTGTCTCAGATATTTAAGGAACTCAACTTGCCTGTTCAGAAACAAAGTGATATCTGTACTCACTAAATTTTAAGTTACGGTATTAGCGTTTTTGTGGCACCTGCTGACTTCCAGTGTCATGTTTATGAATGTCGACTTACCGCTGTCGTCTGCTCACGTGTCCTGCTCGCCCAGGGCTCGACCACCTGCTGGACGAGAACAGAGTGCCGGATCTCACGCAGATGTACCAGCTGTTCAGCCGGGTGAGAGGCGGACAGCAGGCGCTGCTGCACCACTGGAGCGAGTACATCAAGGTAGGTGGGGCCCGGGGCTGTGCTCAGGCGCTCCGTGCAAGGGGTGAAGGGGCAAAGGGGTGGGGCCCTTCCCAGAACCCTCTGGGCCCAGCAGAGGCACTGCCTGTGGGGGGGTGCCTCTGTTTGCCTCCAGGTCACCTGTGTGAATTCGTTTTTTAAGGTAAGTTCTTTAAGATAACAGTTGTGGTTTTTCAGAAAGTAACTGTTGTAAGTCTGTTTGTCAGACTTGATCTCTTCGTGCCTTTGTTCAGTGAGAACTGCTGGCATATTTGGCATTCCAGTTGGGTCTGTGTTCCTATTTCCTACCAATCCAAAGTTAGGGCTTATTATGCTCTTACTTTCACACTTCTAAAGCACTTTTTTTGTGCCCTTAACGTGCCTGATTCAGCCCATTCTCCAGTGGCTCCTTGGCTGCTACCTTCGGCTTCTTGTGTCTGCAAGGGGCACCGTCCTTTGGTGCTGATACAGGGCCTCGCTGAAGACTGGGACCTTGGCCCAGGGCACCACCCCACCTGGGGGACGCTGGCCCGTGTCTGGAGACATTTCTGGTGGTCACAACAGGGTGCCGCTTGCCCTGGTACTGCCAGATGAACAGGACAGCCCCACCACCACCGGTAGTTGCCTGGCACAGAATGTCAGTGGTGCCGAGACCCAGACACCTGATGGTGACACTGAATGGGCGTCATCTCAGGCGGGGCTGATGGAAATGGAAATAACTGAGGTTTGCGTCAGTACCCCTAGACAGATCGCAAGTGTTTCAGTATGTCCCAGTTGCCTGGGAGGTGTCTTTCACCCGAAATGATGAACGCCCAGCGAAAGCCTTTGTGGTTTGCTTGCTGGTGACTGTTTTCAGATCCTAGGGTGAAAAGGTAAATGAAGTCTCCAGGGAATTGTGCTGAGCCAAAAAAAAAGCCAGTCCCCAAAAGTTTGCGTACCACATCATTCCATTCACGTAACTTTATTTTGAGTTGGGGTCTCATCACTTTCTGGCACCCAGGCTGGAGTGCATGGGCACAATCATAGCTCACCACAGCCTCAACCTCCTGGGCTCAGACAGTCCTTCCCCCTCAGCCTCCTGAGTAGCCGGGACCACGGGCACACACCAACACACGCAGCTAGTTTTTTGTTTTTTTGTAAGGTCTCACTGTGTTGCCCAGGCTGGTCTCGAGCTCCTGGGCTCAAGCCATCCTCTCTCCTCTGCCTCCCAAAGTGCTGGGATGACACAGACCACCACACCTGGCCAAATGTAATACTTTTGAAATGATAACATTTAGAAATGGAGGACAGATGCAGTTAGCAGTTTGAGGATGGGGTGGAAGTGGAAGTGTGGTGACAGAAGGCAGCGGGGGGGTCCTTGTGCTGGATCCTTGGTGTTTTGGCCACGGGGGTGCAGGTACAGGTCACGCCGACCCGCCCAGGGGATGACGTGGTCGAGAAGGTGCTGTCCACACCAGCGAGCTGCATGGAAAACTGGGCCTCCCTGGGGAAGATGGGGCTGGGCCAGCGTCAGTGTCCCAGTTGTGAGCCTGGTCTGTAGCTCGGGGAAGCAATGCAGAGGAGAGGAGTCTTCGTTGATGTACGTGTGCACGTCTGTAATGGTCTCAGTAAAGACCAAGGGGCCCAAACCTCACCTGCATGCATCCCCTATTGAGGTAAATCCTCGGGCGAGCCCATGATTCTAAAATAAAAATAGGAAAGATTTCAACTAAATAAGAAAGAGAAATGAGACTGGCTCGATGGCTCAACCTGTCATCCCGCGCTTTGGGAGGCCGAGGTGAGTGGATTACCTGAGCCTGCGAGTTCGAGACCCACCTGGGCAACTTGGCGAAACCTCATCTCTACAATAAATCAAAAATTAGCCGGGCGTGGTAGCGTGCTCCTATAGTTCCGGCTACTTGGAAGGCTGAGGCAGAAGGATCGCCGGAGCCCAGCAGGTGGACACTGGAGTAGCTGTGAGCATATCACCGCACTCCAGCCTGGATGACAGAGTGAGACTCCAACACAGAAAAAAAAAAAAGAAAAGAAACGAAAGCATGCACACTGCTTTATGGAATAGTCAGGCCTGAACTCAGGTGTTGATCTGCCTGTGGAAAGCCCTCCCCACACACAGCCCCCCAAGATTTGGTACAGTGAAGTTGAGTTGAAAGTTAGAACCTAGTACACTAAGTCAGCAGTAAAGGGTTAGGTCTTTGCCAGTGCGAGGGTCTTCCGGGCATGGGCATGTGTGCTGGACACTAGAAGGTTGCCGTGGCAGTTTTCAGTCTGAGTGATAAATATCAGTGAGTGTCAGATAACAGTAAGCGCTTATGCTGTAGCAGGAAGAGTATTTGGTGTTCGAGTAGCATGCTGTCCTCAAAGTCAGGCTGGCCCTTGTGGTAGATGTGCGTTTTATTTAAATGTGTTATTTATTTATTTTTTGAGTCAGAGTCTCACTCTGTTGCTTAGGCTGGAGTGCAGTGGCACGTTCATGGCCACCCCAGTGTTGACCTGCTGGACTCAGGTGATCCTTCTGCCTCAGCCTTCCAAGTAGCCAGAACTACAAATGCATGCTACCATGCCCGGCTAATTTCTTTCTTTTTTTTTTTTGATATGTTGTAGAGATGAGGTCTCACCAAATTGCCCAGGCTGGTCTCAAACCCCTGGACTCAGGCAATCCTCTCGCCTCAACCTCCCAAAGTGCTCGATTACAGGCTTGAACCGCTGTGCCTGGCCAATGTGCGTTATTTTAAATGTAGGTCACATAAAAGGGTATAGAGTCAAGGTTAAGTCTGTCCCACACACCTTCCCTCCTACTTCCTTGGCATCTATCAATAACATGCCTTATGTGCGTCTGTGACATGTGAGTCCCTGTGTGTCGTCTATGAAGACCAGTCCCCACCGCCCACCAGAAAAAGAATCCATTAATAACTGTATTCTCAGCCTGTAATCCCAGCCGAGGCGAGTGGACTGCCAGAGGCTGTGGGTTCAAGACCCACGCAGGCAACTTGGCGAGACCTTGTCTCTACAATAAATCAAAAATTAGTCGGGCGTGATAGCGCACGCCTGTAGTTCCAGCTACTTGGAAGGCTGAGGCGGAAGGATCACTGGAGCCCCGCAGGTCGAGGATGCGGTGGACGGGAGCCTGCCACTGTGCTCCAGGCTGGGCGACAGAGTGAGACTGCAACTCAAAAAAAAGCTGTGTTCATCCGAGTGCAGTGGCTCACGCCTGTCGTCCCAACACTTTGGGAGGCGGAGGTGAGAGGACTGCCTGACCAGCCTGGGCGACGTGACAATACCTTGTCTCTAGAGTAAATGAAAACAGATTAGCTAGACATGGTGGTGCACACCTGTAGTTGCAGCTACCTGGAAGGCTGAGGCGGGTCACCCGCATTCAGCAGGTGGAGACTGTGGTGGCCATGAGCGTGCCAGTGCACTCCAGCCAGGGCGACAGTGAGACTCCGACTCCCCAAAAACACGAGTTGTCAGTGCCCCGAGTGGCGAGCGTGTGTGACCTGTCCTGCTTGTGTGATGGCAGAAGGAAGTCCTGTGAGGCGTCATAAGCCTGCTGCTCACTTGGCGCTTGTTGACTTTCCAGACTTTCGGGACGGCGATCGTCATCAACCCTGAGAAGGACAAGGACATGGTACCGGACCTGCTGGACTTCAAGGACAAGGTGGACCACGTGATCGAGGTGTGCTTCCAGAAGAATGAGAGGTTCGTCAACCTCATGAAGGAGTCCTTCGAGACGTTCATCAACAAGAGGCCCAACAAGCCTGCAGAGCTCATCGGTACAAACACTTGCTTCTGGACCCTTCCTCAGTTTGGGAAGATCAGGCAAAGCTCAAGCAAGTCTCTTCCCAAAACATTCGAGCCTCTCACGGAGAGCGTGGAGGAAGGGTTTTTATCAAGTCTTATGAGGGCTCCCATGAAAAAAAGTCTGGGGCAGCCCCTTCAGGTCCCCTCCCACTGTGGGATCTTTTCTCTCCTCTCAAATCCTGCTTTCTCAAAAGAAAAAATTCCCACACCTACACATGTGTGTGTTGGGTGGCATTTCTGTAAAGGAAAATGAGGGAAATTCTCCCTCTTAATTACAGGCAAGTGATTTCTGCTCAGAAATTAGACTCAGAAGGTTTGTTACGGAAGAATGCCTGCATAAGGAGAGCTTTTGTGAATCCCTGGAGAGTATTTAACATGACACATTCTTTAGTCACCATCTCTGCAGCCTTCAATCAGTATTAAAATATTGTAAAAGTAGAGGGATCTCAAATGGTAGCATATTTTAAAATGCTGTATTTAAATTGTACCCATTGTGCACGGTTAATTCTTGATAATATCAAAATATATTTTAGAATTCACAGGCTTTTACTAGTCAGTGAGAGTTTTTTTAATTTACAGGAGGAAAGGGGCAAAGAAGGCGCAACATGACACTAAGTTAGCTGTGTAGATTGTTGAGGAGGCATGATGGAATGTGGGGGGCATTATACAGTTGGCCAGGCCTCGTCTCTACAATAATCAAAAAATGAGCCGGGGGTGGTAGCACACGCCTGTAGTTCCAGCTACTTGGAAGCCTGAGGCGGAAGGATCCAGAGCCCAGCAGGTCGAGGCTGCGGTGACCGTGAGTATGCCACTGCACTCCAGCCTGGGTGATAGAGTGAGACTCCAACTCAAAAAAAGAAAAAAAAAACTCAGTCCTTGGCTCTGTTAACGTTTGAGGAAGTATTTCCTCACCGTGTGACTTGAGAGCACCTAACTTAGGAAAGGGGACATTGGCCTTTCTGTCATGTGATGGCGTCATTTTGGAAATGTTCTGGAATGTTGCTGCCCGGTGTTGCTTGCTGCTTCTCTCTCATTTGGAGTGTTCACTGTTTGACGTTTCTTGCCTCTCTCAGCAAAGCATGTGGACTCCAAGTTGAGAGCGGGCAATAAAGAAGCCACGGACGAGGAGCTGGAGCGGACGCTGGACAAGATCATGATCATATTCAGGTTCATTCATGGTGAGACGCGCGGGGAGCTCTTCCAGTGGACGTGGGCACTTGGGAAAAGCGGTGCTGCGGGGAGGTCTCTGTGCACCTGTCTCCACGAGGAAGCTTCACGTGCAGGCTCCCCACCCGCAGAGCCGGTTGGCTTTGGCGTGAGCACTGCTGAGGGTGTCCAGGAGGGGAAGTCGTGGCATGTCCACGCTCTGGTGTCTTATGTTATTCGCTCCTGGTTATACCAGGTAAAGACGTCTTCGAAGCATTTTATAAAAAAGATTTGGCCAAAAGACTCCTGGTTGGAAAAAGTGCCTCAGTCGATGCTGAAAAGTCGATGTTGTCAAAGCTCAAGCACGGTAAGCGTGTGGGGGACAGCTCTCTGCAGTGACCTTGTTGGGTGCTCTCCACGGGGGCTGTGGGGGGGCTCCCCGTGGTGGCCGTGTGGGACAGGCTCGCAGCTGGGGGCGGCCCCCCAAGCCGCTGTGTTCTCGCCCTTCCTTTGCTGTGCTCAGAGTGTGGGGCGGCCTTCACCAGCAAGCTGGAAGGCATGTTCAAGGACATGGAACTTTCAAAGGACATCATGGTGCACTTCAAGCAGGTGAGTGGGGCCTCTTCAGGGACAGCTTTTCCGGAAGGCCCACCCGGAAGGGGGAGGTGGGTGAGGAACAAAGAACTCCCCGTGGGCCATGAGCGCTGCGCGGGTGGGCGCGCTCAGAGCCTCATCTGCACCACCACACAAGCACCTCGCCAAAGCCACTTGTAGCCCGGAGCCGTTGAAGTCTGAAACGCGTGTTCAGGCCGGGCTCGGTGGCTCAGGCTGTCATCCCAGCACTCTGGGAGGCCAAGGCGAGTGCATTGCCTAGAGCCTCAGGTTCGAGACCAACCTGGGCACCATGGCGAGACCTCATCTCGACGATAAATCAAAAATCGACTGGGCTACTTGGAAGGGGGCGGAAGGTCGCCAGAGCCCAGCAGGGCAACACTGGGGTGACTGTGAGCGTGCCGCTGCGCTCCAGCCTGGGCGACGGAGTGAGACTCCAACTCAAAAAACATGTTCTGCTCTAAACCAGATAAGGAAAAGTACACTATGAACGTCTCCCAAATAAATTTAAAAAGAAAAAGAGTCCCTCAAGGTGTTTGTGTGAGCTGGATGGTGACACACCAGGAAGAAGAGCGACCCCAGTGCCAAGGCGTGCTGAGCCTTGTGGGAATGTTCCAGGGTGGAGAGAAATGCAGCACATGCAGATGAAACTCTGCTTTGGAAACATCTGCTTTGTTAAGGCCGGGCGTGGTGGCTCATGCCTATAATCCCAATACTTTGGGAGGCCAAGGCGAGAGGATTGCCCGAGCCCACCAGTTCGGAGACCAGCCTGAGCAACTGGGCGAGACCTCATCTCTATGATAAAAATTAGCTGGGCGCGGTGGCACACGCTTATAGTTCCACCTACTTGGAAGGCTGAGGTGGAAGGATTGCCCAAGCCTTGCAGGTCGAGGCTGCCGTGGCTGTGACTGTGCCACTGCCCTCCAGCCTGGGCAACAGAGTGAGACTCCAACTCAAAAAAAAAATTACTTTTGATGATATTCTGAATAATTATTGTATCTTGAATTTCTTTGTTTTTAGCATATGCAGAATCAAAGTGACCCAGGCCCCATAGACCTCACGGTAAATATACTTACAATGGGATACTGGCCGACGTACACGCCCATGGAAGTGCATTTAACTCCAGAGGTGAGTGTCAAAGATGATGTCCTGCTTCCCTTGTCACACCGCGCCAGGTACAGACACGCTGCCCTCAGGAAGTGTTTAATGAGAAGTTTTTTGTGTCGCCCACTCAGTCAAAAATCAGAGTGCCGGCCAGGTGTGGTGACTCACATCTGTCATCCCAGCACTTAGGCTGAGGCTGGAGGATCCCTTGAGCCCAGGAATTGCAGACCAGTCTAGGCAACATAGCATGACCTGTTCTCTATAAAATGATCAAAAAATTAGCTGGGTGTCCTGCCTGTAGTCCCAGCTACTTGGGAGGCTGAGGCAGGATCGCCTGAGCCTGGGAGGTCGAGGCTATAGTGAGCTATGATTGTACCACAGCACTCCAGCCTAGGTGACAGAGGGAGACCCCAACTCAAAAAAAGCATAACATTGCAGCCTCTGGAAAGCAGAAAATGAAGGTGATGGCTTCTGTAATCGCGACTCCTTCCAACACTGCCTTTGGCACCTTCTGACCTTCAGGGAAGCTGTCAGCAAGGGGGGATTCTTATCTTGGAAGTTACTGCGTGGTGATCTGTGGGAGCTAATTGTCTGGTTGCCCTTTCCTTCCACCGCAGACAAGGCTCAACTCTTGGGAGTGGCATTATTTAGGGCCTTCTGTGTCGGCCAGGACTTTCAGTATGTGGAGTGTTTTCAGATGGGTAGAATCCTTGCTCGGTGAAGTTAGAATCCAGCAGGGGAAACGGCACACGCACTGGACCCAGTGGAAAGGGCTGATTCCAGTGTGGAGCAGGGAAGGCTTCCTGGAGAAGGTGGCAATTGAGCCTGGCCTCAAAGATGAGTGGTTCTTCCTCAGCAGAGAGGGGACGAGGGACTGAGAGCAGTGGGGAGGGAACGGTGGGACCCCCTCCTCGGCCATCACAAGGGTCACGACCAACACTCCCATGCAAAAGACCACTTAGTGGGAGAAAAGCCTAGCAAGTTGTCTGGGTGGTGTTTTGCCTGATATGGGAGCAAGCCTTCGGCAGTGAAGACCCGGGAGACCGTCCACTGAGGCTTGGGGTTGGAGAGTGGCCTTAGGTGAGGAGGAGCGATTGGGGGCGGGGTGGAATGAGCGGAGTCGGATCCGCACAGCCTGTCCCAGCCCTCCCCCCTCCCGATGCAGCCGGCAGTCGCGAGGGAAGTTGGGAGCTTCTTTGTGGCCAGCTCCTGGGCAGAGAGGCAGAAGGTTTGCGGGAAGAGTTCTAGGTCCTGGGACCCGCCTTGGGGAGGGAGGAGTTCCTGGTTCTGTGACTCACCTCGGTGGAGAGGGGCGGGGGGCGGAGGGGAGAAGCTTGGGGAGACCCTGCTCCTGAGGCTGTTCCGAGCCCCCTGGCCAGACATGCGGACAGTGGGCGGACTTCCAAGAGTGGCACACACCCAGCCAGTCGGTGTCAGCCGCGAGCCGGGGCCGTCCTCTGTCCCTGTGCAAAGTTCCTGGCCCATCTGAATCCGGGTTGCGCCCCGCCCTCTCCCCTCGACACCCCGGAGGGTGTTTCCTGAGACATGCCCCAAGCATCACACAGAGGAGACTGGCCCCGAGTCGCAGTCTCATCCCAGTTCTGGCTGTTGCCTCAGAAGCGTCCCTGAGCCAGCCCTGGACCATGCTGAGAGCAGCACTTGTCATCGCTGTTCCCTCGTGATGGGCTCAGGTTGCACGGACCCGCCGGACACCCATGTCCCCACCAGGGCTGGCACCCATTTGCCCCAGCATCTTGGTGACGTTGGGCAGAGTCTGTTGGATGCCAGCCTCTCTGCTGTGCTGTTTGTGTTTGGGCGGCTTCTCATCTGTCACCTGCTGGCGTTTCCTGCCTGAGCCCGTTCTGACCTTGGTGAAGGGGCATGTGTTCCCAGCCTCCGCCATCTGTGTTTAGACATCATTGTTCTGCCTTCCCTCCCACCCCATCGAATGTTCTCTCCCTTCACCGCTGAGAACGCGTGGATGCTGATGGACTTACTCTGATGCCGTGCTGCCCAGGCCTGGCCCGTGGGCCGCCTCTAAGCTGGCTCCTTTGCTCTTGACAGGCCCACATCATTTTCTGGGTACTTTTTTGTTTTCTGGCAAAAGAAGCTTGAAGCTTATCGTGCTGGTTTTTTAGTTGTGGTAAAGTACACTTTAGCATACGGTTTACTATTTTAAAGTGTATGGGTCAGTGGCATTAACGGTTGTTTTCCTCCATGTGACAGATGGTTAAACTTCAGGAAGTATTTAAGGCATTTTATCTTGGAAAACACAGTGGTCGGAAGCTTCAGTGGCAAACTACTCTGGGGCATGCTGTCTTAAAAGCGGAGTTTAAGGAAGTAAGTTCTTGGTTTCATTTATGTCTGTTTTTTGTAAGTATGTCAACAGAATGTCTGAACATCTAAAAAACCAGTCTCCATGGCGATGCATTGCACTCCTCTGCTAAACAGAGGGCTGCAAATTCCAGTGCAGTAAGATGCCCCTTCTTGGCTGAGAGCTTGATGCCAGCTGGACACAAGAAGCAGTGCGACTCTTGGCGGCTGCCGGACGAGGGCATGCTGCGGGTGCCGCCTGAGGGCAGCAGGTTGCGGCAGAGCCCACCCGTCACCTGCAGTGCTGCCGGAGCTCAAGGCCAGAGTGAAAGGGGCTTGTCACGGCACACGGTGTGCTGGAGTCCCTGCAGCTGCAGTTGCCTCCGATGTTATTTGTTTGGGTTTTTTTGAGTCAGGAGTCTCAATCTGTCACCCAGGCTGGAGTACAGTGGCACACTCATGGCCACCACAACCTCGACCTGCTGGGCTCAGGCAATCTTTCCGCCTCGGCCTTCCAAGTAGCCAGAACCATAGGCGTGCACCACCATGCCTGGCTAATTTTTTTTATTTATTATAGTGACAAGGTCTTGCCAAGTTGTCTAAACTGGTCTCAGCCCCTAGGCTCAGACAATCCTCTTGCCTCAGTCCCCGAAGCGCTGGGACTACAGGCATGAGCCACCATTCCCAGCCTTGTTATTCCCCCTTTTAACAAGGTTACTGACCCTACTCGCACTCCTTCGGGTGTTTACGAAGAAGGCTGAGACACCACTTAAAGGAGCGTGTAGACCTGTCAGCAAATGTGTCTGGCCCTTTCCTTCAGTAGTATTGGCTAGGCGCAGTGGCTCACACCTGTAATCCCAGCACTTTGAGAGGCAGAAGTGGGAGGATTGCTTGAGGCCAGGAGTTGGAGACCAGCCTGGGCAACATAGCAAGAACCCCGTCTCTAAAAAAATTAAAAATGCCAGGCACAGTGGCTCATGCCTACAATCCCAGCACTTTGAGAGGCTGAGGTGAGAGGATTGCCTGAGCCTACGGGTTTGAGACTAGCCTGGGCAACTTGGCAAGACCTCGTCTCTACAATAAGTCAAAAAATTAGCTGGGCATAGTGGCACATGCTTGTATCTCCAGCTGCTTGGAAGGCTGAGGCAGAGAGATTGCCTGAGCCCAGTAATTCGAGGCTGCAGTGACCACCAGTGTGTTACTGCACTCCAGCCTGAGCAACAGAATAAGACTCCGACTCAAAAAACAAAATTAAATAAATAAAAACAAAAATTAGTCTGGCATAGTGGCACTCACCTGTAATCCTAGCCACTTGGGAGGCTGAGGCTGAAAAATCACTTGAACCCAGGAGGCTCAGTCAAGGCTGCAGTGAGCTGTGATTGCAACACTGCACTCCAGCCTGGGCTGCAGAGTAAGACCCTGTCTCTAAAAAAATTAAAATCAAAATGTTTTTACAAAATGGTATCTAAGGTCGGGTTCAGTGGCTCAGCCTATCATCCCAGCACTTTGGGAGGCCAAGGCGAGAGGCAGGCTTTAGCCCGCGGGTTCTAGATCAGCCCGGGCAACATGGCAAGTCCTCGTCTGTACATTAAATAAAAAAAGAACTGGGTGTGACAGCACGTACGCCTGTTGTGCCAGTTACTTAGAAGGCCGAGGTGGAAGGACCACTGGAGCCCAGCAGGTCGACACTGGGTTGGCCGTGAGTGTGTCACTGCACTCCAGCCTGGGCAGCGGAGTAGGTCTCTGACTCAAAAAAAAAAAAAGTAAATAATTTTTTACTACTTTAAGATTTTTTTTTGAGCCTCAGCCTTCCAAGTAGCTGGAACTACAGGCATGTGCCACCTTGCCTAGCTAATTTTTTAATTTTTGGCTTCCCAAAATGCTGGATTTACAGCCTTGAGCCACCAGGCCTGGCTCTTTTTTTTTTTTTTTTTTTTTTGAGTTGGACTCTCCCTCTGTTGGCCAGGCTGGTGTGCAGTGGCACACTCCCAGCCACCACAGCCTCAACCTGCTGGGCTCAGGTGATCCTTCCATTTCAGCCTTCCAAGTAGCTGGAACTACAGACGCACACCACCATGCCCGGCTAGTTTTTTGTGATTTATTGTAGAGACAGTCTCACCAAGCTGCCCAGGCTGGTCTCGAACCCCTGAGCTCAGACAGTCCTCTCACCTCAGTCTCCCAAAGTGCTGGGATGACAGGCTTGAGCCACTCCACCGGCGGAAGATATTTCTTTTTATTTATTTATTTATTTTTTTTTGAGTTGGAGTCTCACTGTGTCCCCCAGGCTGGAGTGCAGTAGCACACTCACAGCCACTGCAGCCTTGACCTGCTGGGCTCAGGCGACCCTACCTCTCAAGTAGCCGCAACTACAGACACACGCCACCATGCCTGCCTAGTTTTTGTGATTTATTGTAGCAACAGGTCTCACCAAGTTGCCCCGGCTGGTCTGGGACCTCCAGGCTCAGGCAGTCCTCTCGCCTCGGCCTCCCAAAATGCTGGGAGTATAGGCTGAGCCACCACGCCCAGCCAGAAGATACTTCAGGAGAAGAATTTTTTTTTTTTTCTTTTTTTGAGTTGGAGTCTCACTCTGTTGTCCAGACTGGAGTGCAGTGGCCGCTCCTGACCACCGTAGCCTCGACCTGCTGTGCTTCGGTGATCCTTCCGCCTCAGCCTTCCAAGTAGCCGGAATTACAGGCATGCGCTACCATGCTCGGTTGATTTTTTTGATTTACTGTAGAGATGAGGTCCCGCTGCCCAGGCGGGTCTCGAACCCGCGGGCTCAGGCAATCCACTCACCTCAGCCTCCCAAAGGCATGGGATTACAGACTGAGCCACCGAGACCGGCGAGAGAAGAATTTTTAAGTACAATACCTAATGATCATATTATTCTTTTATAATCAGGAACTTAATTTCTTCTTATTTGGTAGGTACTAGTAATTTCTTGATTGCCTCACAAAGAGCTTGAGAGCAGACAGCCTCTTTTTATTTTTCAAAGATCATGCCACCCAGATGGGCCGCTCCTGGCCTCACGGTCGTGCCCCTCCACAATACAGCTCCCACAGGGCAGCAGGACACCAGCTCCCCACACCAGCCAACTGGTCGGGCAGCCACCTCGCGGTCGGGCCCACTGGCTGCTGCCCACGGCAGGAGGGCAGAAAGATGGCAGACGCGGTCGTGGGCAGAGACAAGCGCAGGGAGTAGTGGCTCATCTCGCTGCCCCTGTCCCGCATCCGGGTCATCATGAAGAGCTCCCCCGAGGTGTCCAGCATCAACCAGGAAGTGGTGGTGTTCACGGCCAAGGCCACGGATCTCTTTGCTCCATTTCTAGCCACTGTTCCTACAGACATGGCAGAGGAAAAGAGAAGAAAGCCCTGACTTAACAGTGATTTAACCAATACTGCAAAGGAATCGGAAACTTTTCGGGTTTTTGCAGATAAATTGCCAGAAAAGATTTTAGCTAGTGAATACCTGAAAATGCTTAAAGAGGAAAAGCGGGAAGAAGGTGAGAATGGCGACAGTGAACACAACAGTGACGAAGCTGAGTTGTAACCAGAAAGACGCTTTACAGATCAGCCTGGTGAGAGCCCTCCTGGATCAGCAGCATTGCTTTGAAGTCAAAACGACACACGTGCCTTTAGTCTTTTCACTGTTTCAGAACCTTCCAGTGTGCCGTGTTCTTTCTGAGCTGAGGCAGAGCAGCTGGTGCATCTCTACCATCAACAGCCAGAGGACCCAGACGGCAGCCTGTCTCTGACAGGCCCATAGCAGTTGGTCAACAGGGAGGCCCCTTGCACATGTGGCCATGACCAGTAATTGATCTGCTATAGCTCCACACACCGGAGACAAAGACAAAAGATTCTGCTCAGCTTTAAAATTTACAAATAGATTTCTAAAGAGCTTATATATAGCAGTTTTGTAAATGCATACATGCATATTTTGGAATTGGTTCATGTAAACAACATGAGTCAGCCGGGCTCGGTGGCTCAGCCTGTCATCCCGCGCCTTTGGGAGGCTGAGGTGAGTGGATTGCCTGCGGGTTCGAGACCCGCCTGGGCAACTTGGCGAGACCTCATCTCTACAATAAATAAAAAATCAGCCGGGTGTGGTAGCGCGCGTCTGTAATTCCGGCTACTCGGAAGGTTGAGGCGGAAGGATCGCCGGAGCCCAGCGGGTCGAGGCTGCAGTGGCCAGGAGCGGCCGTTGCACTCCAGTCTGGGTGACACAGTGAGACTCCGACTCAAAAAAAACAAAACAAAAACGTGAGTCAGTTTTCACTAAATAGGTACTTTATAGTCAGTATATTACATTTGAATTTTTGTATTTTAAGAACACTTCTTTGACTATTTGTTCAAATATTTTTCTACTGTAAAGACATGCTTTTCTATTAAAGATCTGTACAGATATTCACAGTAAAAAACGAAAGGATCATGCCAGGCACAGCGGCTTGCGCCTGCCATCCCAGCACTTTGGGAGGCCGAGGTGAGTGGATGGCCTGAGCTCAGGGGTTCGAGACCAGCCCGGGCAACTTGGTGAAACCTCATCTCTACAATAAATCAAAAAATTTGCCAGGAGTGGTGGCATGCACCTGTGGTTCCGGCTACTCGGAAGGCTGAGGCGGGAGGGCTGCCTTTGCCCAGCAGGTCGGGGCTGTGGTGGCTGGGATTGTGCCACTCACTCCAGCCTGGGTGATGGAGGGAGACACTAGCTCAAAAAACAATCGTAGTGAAAGTAAATCAGGCCAGGTACGGTGGCTTACGCCCAAATCCCAGCACTTTGGGAGACTGAGGTGAGAAAGTTGCCTGAGCCCACGGGTTCGAGACCCGTCTGGGCAACTTGGCGAGACCTCATCTCTACAATAAATCAAAAAATCAGCTGGGCATGGTGGTGCGCGCCTGTAGTTCTGGCCTCTTGGAAGGCTGAGGCAGAAGGATCGCCGGAGCCCGGCAGGTCGAGGCTGCGGTGGCCGGGAGCGGCCACTGCGCTCCAGTCTGGACCACAGAGTGAGACTCTAACTCAAAAAATAAGTAAATAAAATAAAATAAAAAAATCAGCCAGGCATGATGTTGCGTACCTGTGTTCCCAGCATTTTGGGTGGTGGAGGTGGACGGATTGCCTGAGTTTAGGGGTTTGAGACCAGCCTTGGCAGCTTGGTGAGACCTCGTCTCTACAATAAATTAAAAAAACAGCTGGGTGTGGTGGCGCACGCCTGTGGTTCCAGCCACTTGGAAGGCTGAGGCAGAAAGGTCGCAAGAGCCCAGCAGGCCGAGGCTGTAGCGGCCATGAGTATGCCACTCCAGCCTGGGCAGCAGCTTAGGACTCCAACTCAACCCAAAAAAATTACCACAGCACAGCTTGCAAAGTGAGGGGTCCCTTTCTTTCAGGGGAAGAAAGAGTTCCAGGTGTCCCTCTTCCAGACGCTGGTGCTTCTCATGTTCAACGAAGGGGACAGCTTCAGCTTCGAGGAAGTCAAGATGGCCACCGGGATAGGTACGGAGACTCCCCAGAAGCCCCACGCCAAAAAGCACATGTTCATGCCGGGCTCGGTGGCTCAGCCTGTCATCCCGCGCCTTTGGGAGGCTGAGGTGAGT
>NW_007252288.1:1243062-1246022 GCF_000164805.1 Carlito syrichta | reverse complement strand
GAGACCTCATCTCTACAATAAATAAAAAAATCAGCCAGGCATGGTAGCGCATGCCTGTAACTCTGGCTACTTGGAAGGCGGAGGCGGAAAGATCGCCAGAGCGCAGCAGGTCGAGGCTGCGGTGGCCGGGAGCGGCCGCTGCACTCCAGTCTGGGCGACAGAGTGAGACTCCGACTCAAAAAAAAAAACACACACAAAAAGCACATGCTTGCTGTAGGCCCACGCAGGCTTGGCAGCGTGATGAGCCCCTTGTTCCTCTGCCCCCCCCAGAGGACAGCGAGTTGCGGAGGACACTGCAGTCCCTGGCCTGCGGCAAAGCGCGCGTGCTGATCAAAAGCCCCAAAGGAAAGGAGGTCGAGGATGGAGACAAGTTCATCTTCAACGGAGACTTCAAGCACAAGCTGTTTAGGATCAAGATCAATCAGATTCAGATGAAGGAAACCGTACGCATAAACTTTGTACTCACAGTGTGTTCACCCAGGAGTCGTCAGTTTTCATAGTGATTGTTTTTGCTGTCGGAGGCCGAAGCATATGTCTGAAATTTCGAATTTGAGGACGTGATGTTTGTCCAGAGTGCTCATTTCCAGGTCACTTTGATTGCCCTTAGGGTCCCAGTAGGAATGAAAGTCAGGAGCCCGTTAAACGGCCATTCCCATTTGCAGAGTGACAGGCCAAGTCGGAACCTCCTTGTATCGAGTTCTGTTTCCAGGGGAGGCGCATGGCATCCCCAGGACCCTGTGGCTTTTTTCTGTTTTGTGCAGACAGTTTGGCCACTCCCTGAGGCTCGGCCTCAGGCAGGGACTGGGGTCTGAGGCCAGACCTGAGAGCCGTGGAGCCACTGTGTCTGCGTCTGCAGGTTAGACCAGGTTCTCGAGGGGCACCTGTCCGCCTGGCCCGGGACTGCTGATAAAGCCGCTCTCCAGCGTCACCCACACGTGTGACGGCCCAGCGGCCTAGACGAGGGAGTGTGGCACGGGGCCAGCTGAGACAATGCAAGGACAGCTCCACTGTCACCTACGCGGTCTCCGGGTCTGGCTGTGGCTTCATCCACCTACAGGTGTGTAGTTGGCGGCCCCGCCAGAAGGTAGGTTCAGGTTACACAGCACGAAGCACAAAAGACCGAGTTCGCTGTCATCGACGATTTTGTTAAGTTGAGATAATATTCCATTTCCCGTAGATCAGCTTGGGTGTGTTGAGTGTGTTACGCCCCAGGGTTGGCAAGTGCCTGGGCACACGGGCACTCTTATTTTTCAAACGGTGTTTGGATGGGTGCAGCTGTTGTGTGTGTGCGCACTGTTTTCTACAGGCTTTGTTTTTATAGAGCAGTTTTAGATTCACAGCAAGATTGAGACGAGGGTGCAGAGACTTGTCGTCTGCCCCCAGGCCACACGCAGCCTCCCCTTACAGGCAGTCCTGGTCACATCATCGCCCGTTGTCACGGTTCGTAGTCGGCAGGCGGTGTTACTCGGTGCCGTCCGTTCTGTGGTTAGGGCAGATGCACAGTGACATGTGTCTTCTCTGACAGTGTCACACAGAATCTCTTCACTGCCCTGAAAGGTCTCTAATAGTCTGTCAGTCTGCCCCACCCCTCCCCCAGCCCCTGGCTACTTTATCTTTTACTGTCTGCGTAGTTTTGCCAGGTCCCAAGTGTCACGCACCTGGAGTCCTACAGCATGTAGCCTCTTCAGATGGGCCTCTTTCACTTGATCAGATGTAGTTAGGGGTGCACCGTGTCTTTTCCTGACTTGATAGTGCATTTCCTTTTTTTTTTCTTTCTTTCTTGGAGTCTCACTTTGTTGGCCAGCCTGGAGTGCGGTGGCACACTCATGGCCCTGGCAGCCTCGACCTGCTGGGCTCAGGCCATCCTTCCGCTTCAGCCTTCCAAGTAGTTGGAACTACAGGCATGTGCTACCACGCCCAGCTAATTTCTTGATTTATTGTAGAGACAAGGTCTCGCCAAGGTCCCCAGGCTGGTCTAGAAACCCTTGGGCTCAGACCATCCTCTGGCCTCCGCCTCCCAAAGTGCTGGGAAGACAGGTGTGACCGCCCTCGGCCCTAAAGGAATGTTTTTAAGGAACAGCAATACATCTCAGCTTTCTCTGCTCACTTTCTCTGCGGTCCCGGGCACCTTTGCCCCTCTGGGGTCACGGATCTCTTTGGGGAAATGGCAAAGGCCGGAGCCTGTCTTCCCGCAGCTCTGACCTCGTGTGGGCATGCCCGGGAGCTCCTGCCCGTCCCCTGCGTCGCTGCTGGCCACGGTGGGGCTGCTTCTCGTGTTTGCTGTTGGCGTCTGAGAGCTGCTCTCGGTCATGCTCAGGCTCTTCCCTCTGCCGGTCCCCCTTGCACGCTAACGCTGCCTTGAGTCTAGCAGCAGCCTTCCGCCTCGGGGCACCGTGGCGCCGTCGGGGGTGGCACGCTGGCCTGGCGACAGGCCACGCCCTGCTGGCTTGTGGGTTTCCTGGAGGAGGCTGTTGTCCGTGCAGAAAGGTGGTTGCGGTGCTGAGGCCCTTGCTCGGCGCCCTCCTTTCAGAGGTTTCCATGGCGCTCTCCAAGGAAAGTCGCTCTTGAGTTCTGGTTTTGGCGGTTTGCCGTTCTGAGAAGCGAGGCGTGGCTAGAGCAGCCGCAAGTGCGCAAGGAGGGCAGCGCCCGGGCCGCCGCCCCCGGGCGCTTCTCTGCGCTCCCGCTACTCGCGCTTCCGAAGAAAACGCAGGGCAAGGCAGGAGCCCTCCGAGTCCGCCCTTGCGTGGAACGTTCGCGCCGGCCGCCGACCTGGCGCTCAGCTTTCCTCTCCCGCGCGCAGGCCGAGGAGCAAGTGAGCACCACCGAGCGGGTGTTCCAGGACCGCCAGTACCAGATCGACGCCGCCATCGTGAGGATCATGAAGATGCGGAAGGCCCTGAGTCACAACCTCCTGGTCTCCGAGCTGTACAACCAGCTGAAGTTCCCGGTGAAGGTAAACG
>NW_007252288.1:1233667-1242479 GCF_000164805.1 Carlito syrichta | reverse complement strand
TCGCCCGAGCCCAGGAGGTTGAGGTTGCGGCGAGCTGGGTTGTGCCCTGCTCTCCAGCCTGGACGGCAGAACAAGACCCTATCTGCCAAAAAAAAAAAGTGTGTGTGTGTGTGTGTGTGTGTTTTTTTTTTGTAATCAACCCAGAAGATGCGGGGCTCTGATGACACCGGGACGTCCAGTGTCTGGACCAGCCGTAGGTGCTTTGGGGGAAAACGCCCCAGAGTCCGCGTGCAGCCCAGCCCTCCCTTTCCACAGGGGAACGAAGTGGAGGTGAACTGAGTAGTGAATGCAAGTGCCCAGGGGCACTGACCTTCCCGCCGCCAGCCAAGACAAGGGTGTTTCCCCTTTACGGGTGACGGGACCCACTCAGGAAGGCCCGCAAAGGCTGGGCACAGCGCCTCACCGCTGGCAGCGTGCCACTGCACTCCGGCCCGGGTGACAGGGTGGAACTCCGACTCAAAGAAAAGAAAAGGCCCGTGAGCGTGGAATGCAGCCGGCCAGGGCACCTAGGTCTGCTTCCGTGCTCGCGGGGTTTTCAGCCACGTCCTGCAAAATGAGCAGCTTAGGCCATTTAGAAAGCAGGGGTTTGGCCAGCTGCGGGGGCTCACGCCTATGATCCCAGCGCTTTGGGAGGGGAGGGGAGAGGATTGCCTGAGTCCACGGGTTTGAGACCAGCCTGGACAGCGTGGCAATACCTCATCTATACAATAAATCAAAAAAATTAGCTGGGTGTGGTGGTGCACACCTGTGGTTCCAGCTGCTTGAAAGGCCGAGGTGGAAGAATCGCCTGAGCCCAGCAGGTCAGAGCTATGGCGGCCATGAGCGTGTCACTGTGCTCCCGCCTGGGTGACAGAGTGAGACTCCAACTCAAAAAAATAAGTAGGTATAAATAAATAAAATAGAGAGCGATGTAAGTAAATAAAGAGGGCTCTAAAACGCAGGCGTCTAGAGACACAGCGATAAAACGTGGTACTCGGGCAGACGTGCCCTTACAGAGACGACCCCCAGCAAGACCTCAGGGCCTCCCTTCAGATGCGAAATGCACATCACGTCATGGGAGCTGCCTGCCCGTGTGCTCGTCCCCGATGGCGAAGGGTGTCTGCTCTTGCAGGTGTCACATTCCCACAGGAAGCCGTGCCCGGGCCATAAATGCACAGGGAAACCGTCTGGTCTTATGATTGCGTCCGTCACACTTGATGAATGACATCCCCCTGTGTTTGTAAATGAATGCACTACAATTAGGAGGTCTGTTTTGTTTCTGTTTCAGCCTGGCGATTTGAAAAAGAGAATTGAATCTCTCATAGACAGAGACTATATGGAGAGAGACAAAGACAGTCCGAACCAATACCACTACGTGGCCTGATGCCCCGCGGATGGCTGCTCCCCACAGAACACTAGAATGTACCCTCCGCGCAGGGAGCACGTCTGTGCCGCTTCCGGACAGCACCTGACCCAGCCGTGGCCTTGGCGAGGACGGGAGAGATTCCGGGTCCTCGTCGCGAGACCCAGGGACTCCCAGCGGCCGACGTCTCTTTTTCCTTCCAGCTCTTCCTCTGGTTCTTTTAGGCATTTAAGTTGTTTCTATTGCTCTGTGCAGAATAACTTTGAGATCGGGCGAGAAGATATTGGTCACAATTGGTTTTCCTTCAAAGGCCTTGTTCTTGTGGCAAAAGCTGAAAGTTTGGTTTGTTTTTGTTTGTGTGATCATGAATGCACAGTGGAAAAGACCCTAAATGCTGCATTCTTAGCTCTAAATTTAGATTCCTAGGGTGTTCTGAAGACAAGCTCTCTCAGTCGACGAACATTTGGAGGAAGCAGCCCTTCCTGGGGAATAGAGGAAGAAACAGCCAGTGTTCAAGCTGGCAGGTCGATTATGCAACCCAGACACTGGCATCCGCGTGTTTCCTGTGTCTCCAGAGGTTCAGAACCCTGACGACTGGTTCTTTACCACCCGGGTTTCCAGGCGAGACCCTGATGTGCCGGGTGTGGGCGGGGCGTGTGTCCTCCCCACGCCTGCTGTCATCTCAGCTGAGTTGCTCGGGGGCCTTCTGTTTGAGGGCTCGGGGTTCGTGTGTTTGTGTTTCCATTCTAAGATTGAGTCTGGCAGTCCCTGTTTTTGCATTGGGGTGTCTGCTGTTTGATTTTTTTAAATTGCAGTATTCGTATGATTGCGATAAGGCAGTTGGGCTTTTACAGTCATTGCAGGGATGGTTCTTGTTCTCTGCTGTAAACTGTAAAACATTGTATGAAGACTTAAAGTCTTGATGTTGTGAAGCAGAGGTTATTTTGTCAAAAGATTAAAAGGATTTTGTTGGTACCTGGTTTCGTGTCGTGTGTATATACGTGAGGTTGAACGGAGAAATGAGAGTTCAGTGGTGGGTGATGTGAGTGTGGTGACGGCAGCAAAGATACTTTTGTGATAACGTTTGAAAGTACCTTATATTTTACGTAACGGCATGTTTCATTTTGATTAAAAGCTACCAAAGGAATTTTGATCATGGTATAAGTGTTTACAGCAATATTTTCTGGAAGACACCGAGTTTATATCATTTGATTTTGTGCTAACCTATTAAAAGATCTCTCTCTTTGAAACACGCGTGTTTAGAATACGACACCTCCTGGGTTCCCATTTTAAAACCTTCGCTCTTTCGGCATCATCGTTTCTATACTGGCGAATTTTCACTCATGAGCTCCGCGATGCATGGTCTGAAAGACCAAATAGATTTGTTTCTTGTATTTTAAGTTCACTGTACCTAGATATTGTTAATATTGTAATTTAATGGAGACTTACTTTGAATAAAACTCGTTCAATTGGCCTTAAAATTACATTCATGAAACTCGGTGATATGCAAACTAGACCTTCATCATAGCTCATTAGTAGTTTTCACTTAATTTCTAGGGCACCAAAGGGAAGCAAGAGGCAGGGAACTCCGTCACCCTCTCATGTGAGTGTTTTTTCCTGCTCTCCTCGGTCACAAATGACTGGTGAGGTCAGACATTGGCAAGCAGGGGGTTTTCACCTGCTGATGACACAGAGCAGTGTGCTATGGCTTTAATTCGCTTTGTCTCAGCTGGGCATAGGCCCAAGCGACCATCTCATAGACAGGGAGAAAGACAAACGTAGAGGTGGGCTATGGCGGCTCAAGCCTCTCATCCCAGCACTCTGGAGGCCGGGGCAAGGGGATTGCCTAAGCCCGGGGGTTCGAGACCAGCCCGGGCAACTTGGTGAGACCTCGTCTCTACAATATATCAAAAAATTAGCCGGGTGTGGTCACGCGTGCCTATAGTTCCAACTACTTGGAAGACTGAGGCAGAAGGATCGCCTGAGCCCAGCAAGTCGACGCTGGGGTGGCCGTGAGCATGCCACTGCATCACAGCCTGGGCAACGGAGTGAGACTCTGACTCAAAAAAGAAATGAGAAAGGAGGGTCAGGCACGGTGGCTCACGCCTATGATCCCAGCACTTTGGGAGGCTGAAGTAAGAGGATCGCCCTAGCCCATGGGTTGGAGACCAGCCTGGGCAGCTTGGTGAGACCCCATCTCTGCAGTAAATAAAAAATTTAGCTGGGCATGTTGGTGCCTGCTTGTAGTTCTGTATATCATTGTGGGTTGACCGAACTAGTGACCGTATCCATCGCCTCAGTGAACTTGTTTTGTGCTGAGAACATTTGGAATTTACTCTCGCAACTTTGGATTGTATGGATGCTCTGTTTTTTTACTATGTTCAGCATATGCAGTAGAACTCAAAGAAAAATGTATGCTTTTTCTAATAGATTTTGTACCCTTGACCTTTTTTTTGTTTTTTATTTTTTTGAGTCAGGGTCTTACACTGTTGTCCAGGCTGAAGTACAGAGGCATGATTATGGCTCACTGCAGCCTCAAGCTCCTGGGCTCAGACCCACCTCCCACCTCAGCCTCCCCCAGGTGGCTGGGACTACAAGTCTGTACCACCATGCCCGGCTAATTTTTTTATTTATTGTGGCGACAAAGACGTGCCAAGTTGTACAGGCTGGTCTCAGACCCCTGGCTCAGGCAGTCCTCTTTCCTCCCCCTCCTATCCCTAGCCCTAACTGTAACCTTTCCTGGAGTTTTTAGTTGCTACTGAGGACAAAAGAAACACATGCCAGCCAGGCTCGGTGGCTCAGCCTGTAATCCCGCGCTTTGAGAGGCTGAGGTGAGTGGATTGCCTGAGCCCACGGGTTCGAGACCCGCCCGGGCAACTTGGCAAGACCTCATCTCTACAGTAAATGAAAAAATTAGCCGGGCGTGATAGCGCGCTCCTGTAGTTCCAGCTACTTGGAAGGCTGAGGCGGACGGATCGCCGGAGCCCAGCAGAGGTCGAGGCTGCGGTGGCCGGGAGCGGCCACTGCACTCTAATCTGGGCAACAGAGTGAGACTCCAACTCAAAAAAAAGAAACACATACCTTTGTCTTATCACTAACATTATCAATTTTCTTATTGTACTATTTGCATAAAGCTAATTTTCTTTTTCCAAGTTAGAGTCTTATTCCGTCGCCCAGGCTGGCGTGCAGTGGCACACTCACAGCCACCCCCACTATCAACCTGCCAGGCTCCGGCAATCCTTACACCTCAGCCTTCCAGATAGCGAGAACTACAGGAGCGTGCTACCACACCCAGATTTTTTTTTTCTTTTCTTTTCTTTTTTTTTTTTAAAAGATGAGGTCTCACCAAGTTGCCTAGGCTGGTCTCAAACTGTGGGCTCAGGCAATTCACTCCTCCGCCTCCCAAAGTGCTGAGCCATTGAGCCCAACCATATTTTTTTCCTTAAAACACTTTTCTCTGGGTGCAGTGGCTCATGCCTATATTCCCAGCACTTTGGGAGGCAGAGGTGAAGCCCAGGAGTTCAACAACAACGTAGGCAATATGGTGAGACCACGTCTAAATAAACCAGAAAACTAGCTGGGCGTGGGGGCACACACCTGTAGTTCCAGCTGCTTGTAAGGCTGAGGCGGAAGGATCACCTGAGCCCAGTAGGTCGAGGCTGTGTGGTGGTCGTGAGTATGCCACTGCACCCCAGCCTGGGTGACAGAGTGAGACTCCGACTCAAATACCACATTTTTCTTAGAATAATGGTGTTTTAAATTGGACCACTTACTACTTTTTAAAGAATGTTCTGTAAAGCAGCCATATCTGCAGATCAAATCGCAAATGCCAAAGGAGCCAAGAAACCAAACATGAGGTTGAAATCCCAGCCGGGCTCGGTGGCTCAGCCTGTCATCCCGCGCCTTTGGGAGGCTGAGGTGAGTGAATTGCCTGAGCCCGCAGGTTCAAGACCCACCTGGGCAGCGAGACCTCATCTCTACAATAAATCAAAAAATCAACCGGGCGTGGTAGCGCATGCCTGTAATTCCAGCTACTTGGAAGGCTGAGGCGGAAGGATCGCAGGAGCCCAGCAGGTCGAGGCTGCGGTGGCCGGGAGTGGCCACTGCACTCCAGTCTGGGCGACAGAGTGAGACTCCAACTCAAAAAAAAAAAAAAAAAAAAAAAAAAGAAATCCCAGCGGCGATCAACCGACATGTTAGGTGGAACCACGGGGTCTGCGATCCGGTGCCATGCAAAAGATGCCAAAAATTGCACAGAAGTTAGGTTAGAAAATACAACTGTTAGGGTCACACTCTCCCAGTGGGGCCTCCAGAATGTGAGGTCAGGCCCACTGGGAGTGTAGGTGTCTGGAGTGTGGGTGTCTGGAGTGTGATATGATGCCGCAGGAAAGACGCAAAGAATTGCACAGAAGTGAGGTAGGAAAATATGGTTTATTTAAAAGCAAACTAAGCCGGGCTCGGTGGCTCAGCCTGTAAACCCGCGCTTTGGGAGGCTGAAGTTGAGTGGATTGCCTGAGCCCGCGGGTTCGAGACCCGCCTGGGCAACTTGGCGAGACCTCATCTCTATAATAAGTCAAAAACTAGCCGGGCATGGTAGCACGCACCCGTAGTTCCAGCTACTTGGAAGGCTGAGGCAGAAGGATCGCCGGAGCCCAGCAGGTCGAGGCTGCAGTGGCCGGGAGTGGCCACTGCACTCCAGTCTGGATGACACAGTGAGACTCCAACTCAAAAAAATAAATAAAATAAAAGCAAACTAGAAGATTCACCTCCCTGAGACAGGGAAGGGGGACAAAACCAGGAAACATGGCGGGCCGTAGCTCAGAGAACACATGGCCACACCATAGCTTAGCAAGGCAGTGGCAGAGATGGTCTGGCAATGGCAAAATGGCTGTTCGTGCTTGTGTCCTTTTAACCATTTCCCTTGGATGGGGCAGGTCATTAAGGTGATTGGGTAGTGGTCTGCTCACGTCATCACGAAGGGGCAGGTGAGCACAGGTACTGACGTCAGGTGATAGCAGGCAGTTGGGTGGGTTAGTCACATGCCTGCTGCATGGTGGTGGGCTGTAGGTGGGAGGCAACAGGGGAGAAGGCTTTCCTGCCAGAGACTTGTTAGATATTTGCAGTCCACAAACTCCTTCACCAAAAAGATGGTCTGTTATCATTTCTGTGGCTTTGGTCAGCCAAGAGGTGACCTTTGATCTTTTGCCTTGACAGGAACCTGAAGTTTCCTAGAGATGATTATGCTAAGCCATGAGTTCAAAGGTTGTGCTGTTGGGCTGTTCTGGTTTCACATCCCATGGAGATGTGGCCAAGGGGGAGGGGTTGGCTGCCTCTTAGCCTGCAGTGGAATGTCTGAACACTTCCTAAAACCTGCCTGTTGGAAGTTTCTCTACCTCTTACCTGTGCTAGATTCAAAGCATGTCAAGGATGAAGTCTAAGCAAAAATGGCCATGCTGAGGCAAAAAGACTGTGCTAAGCGAAGTTGATTCTGGATTTCTGTAGGTCCCTCCTTTCAGCAGTTTATTGAGAAAGTAAAGAGAGAAGATTCACTTCCTCAAGGGAGGGGAGGTGGCCAAAGCTTGGGAAAACATGGCGGCCTTGGCTCAATGAACACTTGGCCCGTCCAGGGCTTTACAAAAACAATGGCAGTGGCTGCTTGAGGTTGAACCCTTTAAAACCCTCCCTTTGCTGAGGGCAAGTCCTGGAAGTGACTGGATCTGTTTTATGTCATCACGAAGGGACAGACAAGCACGGGGACTGATGGCAGGTGACAGCAGGCAAACGGGTGGGTTCGTCACATGACTGTTGCCAAGGTGATGGGGTCTGTGTCCTGAAGATCACAAAGGCCTGATGAGGGTAACTCATTCGTGATCGCTGACATGTATCACAGCATTGCAAATTCTGTTCCTGGTTGCCACTGATGTGCATTTACATCTTTGCAAGTTCTGTTTCTGAATGCTGCAACGGTGTCATATGTATGTGTTACTCTATTTTGCTTGGAAATGAATAGTGAGGCACGGAGAAAGTTAACTGAGATAATTTTCTGACATCGACTGCGCAATGTTGATTTATGTAGTTGGTGAAAATTGCAAGTTGGTCATTATTTTGTTGCAATTAGTGCTGTATTTTGATATTTCAGGGCTTTTTTTTTTTTAAGTCGGAGTCTCTCTGTCACCCAGGCTGAAGTGCAGTGGCATGCTCACAGTCACCACAGCCTCGGCCTGGTGGGCTCAGGTGATCCTTCTGCCTCAGCCTTCCAAGTAGCTGGTACTACAGGCGCGCGCCCACACCTGCTAATTTTTTATTTATTTGTAGAGACGAGGTCTCACCAAGTTGCCCAGGTTGGTCTGAAACCCCGAGGCTCAGGCAGTCCTCTCACTTCAGCCTCACAAAGTGCTGGGATTATGGGCATGAGCCACCGCGCCCGACGGTAAATTTTTAACAGAGTATGACATACATTTTGCCTCAGCATAGCCATTTGTGCTTTAACTAACACACTTTGAATCCAGCATAGGTTAGACATAGATAAATTTCCAATAGGCAGGTTTTAGGAAGCGGTCAGTCTACTGCTGGCCAAGCAGCAACCTGCCCCCCCCCCCCCCCACCAAATCTCCATCAGATGCAAGACAAGCACGGAGCCATAAAAATGATAATCGAAAGCCTTTGGTCAAGGAGTCTTGGGATTGCAAATGTCCAACAGAGTCTTTTGCAGGAAAACCCTTCCGCTTGTCTCCTCTCCTCTAGCCCACCACCTGAGGGTATGAGATGCTAACATCTGGCCACCTCAAGATCTAAGACTCCTGACTACAGTCAACATCAAAGTCCCGCAGCCCTTTGAGCCAAAATCCCCCACCCAATGGCCCTTAAATATACCCATTTCTTGGCCGTTCAAGGCCACACTTGCCTCTGAGTGTTGCCCCCTTTCCAATCTCTGAAAGGTGAGCAATAAACTTCTTTCTGCTTTCTTCTTTGGTTGCAATCTTGCGTGATTCCCGCAGCCCAGGCACCACCGGCTCCAGCCCACCTTGCCTCACTTGACTCACTTGACCCCTTCAAGGACAGAAATTACAAGAAGACAGAGACCACTACGTGGGAGATTTACAAGGGAGACCCAAAAAATCCTGAAATTTATTCACAAAAAAATTGTGGAGCCGGGCGTGGTAGCATGTGTCTGTATTTCCAGCTACTTGGAAGCCTGAAGTGGGAGGATCGCCTGAACCCAGCAGGTCGAGGCTGCAGTGGCTGTGAGCATGCCACTGCATGCACTCCAGCCTGGACGGCAGGTGAGACTCCAACTCAAAAAAAAAATTGTGTATTTATTTTTCCATGCTTAGACCTCAATCACCTTCAAAGGACTCTCCATCTGATGCAAGACACCTGTCAAGAACGCTTTATCTGGCCGGGCTCGGTGGCTCAGCCTGTAATCCCAGCACTTTGGGAGGCCGAGGTGAGTGGATTGCCTGAGCCCCC
>NW_007252288.1:1228813-1233464 GCF_000164805.1 Carlito syrichta | reverse complement strand
TGAGGCGGAAGGATCCCCGGAGCCCAGCAGGTCGAGGCTGCGGGGGCCGGGAGCGGCCACTGCGCTCCAGTCTGGGCGACAGAGTGAGACTCCAACTCAAAAAAAAAAAAAGAACGCTTTTTCTGCTGCTCAAAACAGTTTTTGAACTCGTCCATTTGGATGCCTCGCAGTGCTTCTGCCATCTTTTCTCACCTTTCCACATCCGCAAAACATTTTCCTTCGAGGATTTTTCATCTGGTTAAGCAAAGTCGCTCGGGGCGAGCTCGGGTGAATAGGAAGGGTGGGTGCGGAGATCATGCCTTTTGGGGTCAGAAACTGCTGACCTCTAGGCGCGATGTGGGCAGGTGTGCTGGTAAATCACCCATCGTGAAGTGGGCAAACACGTTGAAAGAATCTCCAAAACACTGCTCTCACGGCAAGGCCAGCTGGAACACAGATGCCGATGGGTTCCTAGAACAGCTGGCGGGGGAAGCCTGGACTTGGAGGGGTCCGCCCTCCAGAAGATAATCCCAGGTTATTTGGGGGTCCTCTCCTACACTGGTTGGGTCCAGGGAGGTGGGACATCTGAGGGGCTTGCGGGTCACGGGTGGACTCAAAGATGTTCGGGCTGGCAACCAGTCAGCACAGTTACCTGGGAAGTTCTGGAAGCAGTAAAGCGCGGGGGCAGCTTGAGCAAGGTGAGGAGAGTCTTGATGTGCCGGTGGCGTTTTCTGGACCATGGGGGTTGATTCAGACAGGGCAGAGGATTGTCTTAAAGGTGTCAGAGTCCCTAGGCAGCTTTACACGGTCTTCAATACTTTGATCTTCCTCCTTGCTGGACGCCTCACCTGTCACCCCAGCACTGGGCTGAGGCAAGAGGATTGAGCCAGGGGCCCTTCTGAAAACGGAGGAATAAGAAAGGGAAAATATGTCATCCCGCGCCTTGGGAGGCTGAGGTGAGTGGGTTGCCTGAGCCCGTGGGTTCGAGACCCGCCTGGGCAACTTGGTGAGACCACATCTCTACAATAAATCAAAAAAATCAGCCGGGCGTGGTAGCGCGCGCCTGTAGTTCCAGCTACTTGGAAGACCGAGGTGGAAGGATCGCCGGAGCCCAGCAGGTCGAGGCTGTGGTGGCCGGGAGTGGCCATTGCACTCCAGTCTGGGCAACAGAGTGAGACTCCACCTCAAAAAAAAAAAAAGAAAAGAAAGGGAAACTAAGAACCTTCCTGCTTTCTTTGTGCTACTCTTTTCGCAGGCTTCTCACTTGGGCGGGCTACATGTTCAAACTTTTGGTGGAATCCTCTCAGGATGGTGATCTTGTAAGCCAGTCAGCAAGTGAGATAATTATGTAAGACCAATCCTGGGTAACAAGTAATGCTAACTGCCACCTCCAGCTACAAAATATCCAGTCAAATGAGTAATGTCAAACTGTAACCTTATGAGAGAGACAAAGGTGCAACAATGTAAAGAAAGTCTATAAGGCAATGCCTCCCTGCGTTCTGCATTAGGGGCTCAGCCTTTGGATGCCATCCACTGAGCCCGTGTGGCACAAATAAACACTACTTCCTGGCAAAGTAGCCTCGGTGTCCCATCTCTCTCTGTGGCCAGCTCCTGCTACAGAATTGCTTGAGCTCAGGAGTTGGAGACCAGCCTGGGCAATACAGCGAGAGACCTTATCTCTACAACAAATTCCAAAAAGCCGGGCAGGGTGATGTACACCTGTAGTCCCGGCTCCTTGGGAGGCTGGGGAGGAAGGATCACCTGAGCCCAGCAGGTCGAGGCTGCGGGGCCATGAGCATGCCACTGTACTCCAGCCTGGGTGACAGAGTGAGACCCCTACTGAAAAAAAAAAAGGGCCGGACTGGGTGACTCAGCCTGTAACCCCAGCACTTTGGAAGGCTAAGGTGAGTGGACTGCCTGAGCCCGCAGGTTCAAGACCAGCCCGGGCCACTTAGCGAGACCTCGTCTCTACAATAAATAAAAAATTAGCCAGGTGTGGCAGTGTACACCTGTAGTTCCGGCTGCTTGGAAGGCTGAGGTCGATGCTGGGCTGGCAGTGAGTGTGCCACTACACTCCAGCCTGGGTGGCAGACTGAGACTCCAACTCAATAAAAAATAAGTAAATCACGAATGAGGTGTGTTTACCTAGCTCTACCTGGATAAACTAATAGGCAAGAAAACACTCGTTTTTCTCATTGCAGATTTGTTCAAAGCCAGTCATAGCCATTTTGTCACTCCCCAGCTGTGGCTAGGACACGCTTCTGCCACGCTTGCCCGTGGCTCTGCCGCATGGACCCTGCCGCGCCCCCTGCGAGCCACCGTCACGGGCTCCGGGGTTTCTGTTCCCAGGCTGCGCCCTGGGCCGGAGGGCGCTCCTGTCATCGCTGCCTTGCCCGTGGCGAGACCAGCCGCGTCAGCCCAGGCGCTCAGGAAACAGGGTGACAGGCCCGATGGGAGTCCTCGTGCTATGAATGACCGCGAGCTGTTTTTTTTAGCCTGCTTTTGAAGAAGGTACAAGTTTTGCTTCTTTTTATGGGGAGCAGGTTCCTTTTTCAGGACTTCTAGAAAGGCGGCTCCTCAGTTCAAGCGCTTCGAGGAAACCAGCAGCCCTTCCTTCGTCCAGGAGGAGGGCTGAGGTGCCCGGCGGGTGTGCTCACCCGCGCCAGGAAGCCATTCAGGAGCAGAGGTGGGCTCACAGGTGCCGCCTGCCGGGCCGCTCTCCATGGAGCCTCCCCCACGTGTGCGGAAGACGCTCTCCAGGGCAGAAGGTCTAGGCAGTCGAGTTCCCCCAGCAGGGGCTCACGTTTACAAAGTATTGTGAAGGTCGGTCACAGGGCTCATGCCTGTAAATCCAGCACTGGGGGGCCGAGGTGGGAGGACTGCTTGAGCCCGGGAGTTCCAGGCCAGCCTGGGCAACAAAGGGAGACCTCACTCTACCAAAAGAGAAAAAGTAGCTGGCACACACCTGTAGTCCCAGCTAGTCGGGAGGCTGTGGCCGGAGGATGGCCTGAGCCCAGCAGATCAGGGCTGCGGTGGCCATGAGTGTGCCACTGCGCTCCAGCCTGGGCGACAGAGTGAGACTCCTACTCCCAAAAAAAGAGCTACTTGGGAACACCTTGGCGACCCTCCCAATGCCCCTTCTCCGTGAACTCTGGGCGTCACCGCAGAGGAGAGGGCCATTCCGCGCCTCCCTCGACCCCTGTGAGGATGCTCTGTTCCTCCTGTGTGCACCTGTGGCTTCCCTCCGCGTGGACCCAAGGACGCTCGCCATCTTCTCTGGCCACCCCCCCAAGACTGTCATCACCCCACCGCCTGGCTCTCCAAGCCCTGCCACAGAGCTCCTCTGGGCTGGCCCTGGGGCCCCTCGGGCGAGGCCTGTCACCTGTTCCCATGCATGTCCTGGCTTTCTGGCCCTGCAAGATGCTCCAGACTCCTGGGCTGCTTTCCCGCCCGGCCTCGGAGTTGACCGTCCTCCCAGGAGTGCGATTCCTTGTACCGGAGGCCACCGGTAGCTGTTGTCCCCGGGTGGGGCTGCATCTGCTGCTGGAGTGCCAGGCGGGAGAGGGGTGCGTGACCACAGCTCTGTCGTGGTGAGTGCTTGAGCCAGGCAGATGCCTCAGGGCCTGGAGTCACGCTCACCTTGTCCTCCCCATCACGTGTCTTTGGGGCGAGAACCTGCATGCCTGTGGTCACCACCCCAAGAGGCCACGCAGGTTGCCACCCTGGGGATATGGCTTCAGAACAGCCAGCGCACCCCTGGAGAGACAAGCGTCCGCCGGGGTGTGGGGCTTCCGTCCCGCTCCTGGCCCCGGCCTCCCGGAGTCCCAGGAAGCCACAGTGTGTCCCTGTGGACGTGCCTCTGGGGCAGAAGACTCCTTCTGAGCTCAGGGCCACCTGGAGACAGTGCGGGGACACGGCTTGGGGGCCCTCTCGGCCTGGAGGCAGGAGCCTCCCTCTCCCCTGCATCTCTTCCCACAGCCTCCCTCGGAAGCTCCCAGGGCCGGCTCCTCCCCGCTTGCTCGAGGCGTGCACTGCTCCGAGGCCGGTGTGTCAGCTTCTCATGAGCCCTCCAGTGAGGACGCTGCCTGCGTCTCCGTTCACCTGTCTCTGGCACGGGGTTTGTCCCAACAGGGGTCGCAAGGCTGGGAACAACTGCACTTCCTCCCCAGAGCAGCCTCCCCCTGGCCTTGGCGTGGCCGTGCCCCCTCCCGTGGCTGGCCTCCTCGTCTCGGCTGTGGCCTGTCTCACTCCCCTGCCCCTGCATCCAAGTTGGTTTTGTAAGTCAACACAGTAAGCCTCGGTCCCTGGTGTGCACTGCTGCGGGCTGGCAAACAGCCTGTCACGGATCCACTTCCTCATTCCTTCCAGAACTGTCCTGGCTCCAGAACACCAAGGACCCACCTTGGCCCCCGGGCAGGCCCTGTTCTTTTGCCTTTTCCAGAATGTTTTGTTTTCTTTTTTTTTGAGTTGGGAGTCTCACTCTGTCGCCCAGACTGGAGTGCAGTGGAATTACAGGCATGCGCTGCCACGCCCGGCTGATTTTTTGATTTATTTATTTATTTTTAATTTTTTTTGAGTTGGAGCTTCACTCCGTTGCCCAGACTGGAGTGCAGTGGCCACTCCCGGCCACCGCAGCCTCAACCCGCTGGGCTCTGGTGATCCTTCCGCCTCA
>NW_007252288.1:1225866-1228764 GCF_000164805.1 Carlito syrichta | reverse complement strand
TGTTGTAGAGATGAGGTCTCATCAAGTTGCCCAGGCGGGTCTCGAACCTGCAGGCTCAGGCAATCCACTCACCTCAGCCTCCCAAAGTGCTGGGATTACAGGCTGAGCCACTGAGCCCGGCCTAAATTTATTTTATTTACTTATATTTTATTTTATTTTTTTTTTGAGCTGGGGTCTCACTCTGTCACCCAGGCTGGAGTACAGTGGCATGCTCACAGCCACTGCAGCCTCAACCTGCTGGGCTCAGGCAATCCTTTTGCCTTAGCCCTCCAAATAGCTGGAACTACAGGCACATGCCACCATGCCCAGCTAATTTTTGTGATTTATTGTAGAGACAAGGTCTTGCCAAGTTACCCAGGTTGGTCTCGAATTTCCGGGTTCAGGCAATCCTCTCGCCTTAGCCTCCCAAAGTGCTGCGATGACAGGCTGAACCACTGCGCCCAGCCTATATCTATCTATATCTATCTATCTATCTATCTATCTATCTATCTATCTATCTATCTATGTGCTGGGACTGCAGGCATTAGCCACTGTGCCCAGTCGAATGCACCACAGTTTATCTAACTGATCGCCAGCCGTGGTTCGCCTGGGCATTTCTAGTTCCGACAATTATCAGTACAGTGGCTGTAAACATGGCATACAGGCTTCATAATCCTAAGTGTCCGTTTCTCTTGAGTACATATTAGTTTCATTTTTAGGCAGCCAAGTTGATTGCAAAGATTGTATTTAAAAGTTAGCAAGCAAGAATACTCAGAAAAACCCTGAGAGACCAAAGCGAGGAAGCAGGCAGGCCTCACAAGCGAAGCATCTGTGACGCGAAGCCTGTTTCCCCAAACGGAAAACGCTCCGGTCAGTGAGACGCAGGGTGGGTGGGTGGGCTCACCAGACGGGGTCAGGGCTCAGGTCAAGTACAGGTCAGATGCATGGTGGGCTCCCCAGACGGCGTCGGGGTTCTGGTCAAGTACAGGTCAGACGCAGGGGGGGCAGGGTGGGCCCTCCAGAAAGGGTCAGGGCCTCAGGCCAAGTACAGGTCAGATGCATTCTGGGTGGAGGTGGGCTCTCCAGATGGGGTAAGAGCCTCAGGTCAAGTAGAGGTCAGAGGCAGGGTGGGCAGGGGTGGGAGTCCAGCCCGGAGCGAGCGGTGTGAGGGTGGCCGGGAAAGAGCTCCTCCCCGGAATGGATCAGAGATGAAGGTGTGAATGATGAAAGAATGCATGGGCTGGTGGTATCACCTGGAACTGGGATTCGCTGTCCTGATTATGACTCAAGTCCAGAAGCCGCCAGGGTCAGGACGATCCCGTGTGCCCACATTCAAACACAAGTTTTGGCAAAACAAAACATCCCATAAGCAAAAGCTCAAATGGCAAATTGATTTTGTTGAGATGCCGTTTACAGCTGGGTGTAGTGGCTCACGCCTGTAATCCCTGTGGGAGGAGGGACGGGACAGACCCGGTGGTAGCCCAATTCCTTGAACATCACTTGCTTCATAACCTGTTAGGCGGGAACCGTGCACATGTTCATGTGTATAACACACGCACCAGAAGTTGGAAAAAATGGCAGGCGCGGTGGTTCTTGCCTGTCATCCCGGCACTTTGGGAGGCTGAGGCGAGAGGACTGGTTGAGCCCAGGAACTCAAGAGCAGCCTGCACGACGTGGTGAGCCTTCGTGTCTACTCAGCATTGTTTTTAAAAAGCTGGGCGTGATGGCGGGTGCCTGATGCCCCGGCTGCTCGGGAGGACGAGGTGGAAGTGTCTCCTGAGCCCAGGAGGCAGAGGCGATGGTGAGCCTCCGTGGTGCCACGGCACACCAGCCTGAGTGAGAGTGAAGGCCCGTCTCAAAAAAAAGCAAGGAAAGCCGGGCTCGGTGGCTCAGCCTGTCATCCCGCGCCTTGGGAGGCTGAGGTGAGTGGATGGCCCAAGCCCGCGGGTTCGAGACCCGCCTGGGCAACTTGGCGAGACGTCGTCTCGACAATAAACCAAAAAAATTACCTGGGCGTGGTAGCGCGCGCCTGTAGTTCAGCTCCTCGGAAGGCTGAGGCGGGAGGATCGCCGGAGCAGAGAGGGTCGAGGCTGCGGGGGCCGAGAGCGGCCGCTGCGCTCCCGTCTCCGTGACAGAGTGAGACTCCGACTCAAAAAAAAAGAAAAAAAAAGCAAGGAAGTACTCCCGGCGGCTTTCAGCTCACAGCCTGTTCGCACTGTCCCTGGGGGGATGTCCTCAATGTGCTCAGCAACCTTGGTGGCACTGGGCCGGCTCAGGTTTGTCTCCACCGGGCATTGCAGGACGGAGCTCGTGGTGTGGACGCCGTTGGCATCAAGGTCTTCGGTGGAAGCAAAAGTCGTGGACGAGGCCTCGTGGAAGAAGGCACAGCTCAGTGGTTTTCACCTGAAGAGAAAATCCCCACGCAAACCCCCAGCGGTCACGGACTTAAACGCTCTCTCCCGGAAACCTGACAGGCTAGCAGCTCCAGCACAGATTTTGATCTCTGTGAACTGGGTTATTCTCGCCACACCCAAGCAAAGCAGAGTCAAGGAGCCAAAAGCGCCCAGCCGGGACGTTGCTCCAGCCCGAGACGCTCCGAGTTGGCCGTGAAGTCAGCTGCTGTGGCCTGCAGCCAGCGTCCCCCACGGCTGCCCGTCGGACCCCGCCTGCCCCCCGAAGACTCACCAATGCCATTGTTGGGGTCACACCCTCCCAGCAGGGCCTCCAGAATATGAGGTCGGGCCCACTGGGCGTGTGGGTGTCTGTTGTGCGATCCGGTGCCACATACAAGAGGCAAAGGGAATATTGTAAAATTAGAGAGAGAGAGAGAAGACTCACCTCCCCAAGGTAGGGAAGAGGGCCAAAGCTTAAGAAAACAATGGCCCAGGCCGGGCTCAGGGGCTCAGCCTGTCATCTCAG
>NW_007252288.1:1223262-1225705 GCF_000164805.1 Carlito syrichta | reverse complement strand
GGAGGATCGCCGGGGCCCAGCAGGTCGAGGCTGCGGTGGCCGGGGGTGTGCCACTGCCACTGCACTCCAGTCTGGGCAACAGAGTGAGATTCCAACTCCTAAGAGAAAAAAAGAAAAAAGAAAAAAAAATTAGAAAACATGACCTGGCCATAACTCAAAGAGCACATGGCTATACCATGCTTTAGCAAGGCGATGGCCAAACAGCTGCTTGTGGTTGCGTCCTTTTAACCACTTTCCTTGGATGAGGAAGGTCACTAAGGCGATTGGGTGGTGATCGGCTCCACGTCCTTATGAAGGGGCAGGTGAGTGCAGGTACTGATGTCGGTGACAGACAGCAGGCAGAGGGGTGGGTCAGTCACATGAGTCATGAGTCTTAGATCTTTTTTTTTCTGAGTTGGAGTCCCACTCTGTCACCCAGGCTGGAGGGCAGTGGCACGCTCCTGGCTACTGCAGCCTCGACCTGCTGGGCTCAGGCGATCCTTCCTCCTCAGCCTTCCAAGTAGCTGGATTTACAGGCACACGCCACCACACCCGGCTAATTTTTTGATTTATTGTAGAGATGAGGTCTCGCCAAGTTGCCCATGCTGGTCTCGAACCCCTGGGCTCAGGCAATCCTCTCACCTTGGCCTCCCGAAGTGCTGGGATGACAGGCGTGAGCCACGGCACCTGGCCGGTACCTTCTTTCAACTGTGAACCACGTGAGATGCTCCTCTTGCTCATAAAACTCCCAAGCTCCGTCTTCAGACATACTGGAGCCCACCTGGTCTGTCTTGTAAGATCAAATAACTCAAACTTATAACAGATGAAACTTCGAGCTGTGGGCACATGAAGTGACCCCAGCCAGGAAGGCAGCTATTTATGCGACTTAGGTCACATGGCACTTTTTCCCTCTTTTTCCTTGTTTTTGTTTTTTGTGGGGTTTTTTGAGTCAGAGTCTCACTCTGTCGCCCAGACTGGAGTGCAGTGGCCGCTCCCGGCCACCGCAGCCTCGACCCGCCGGGCTCCGGCGATCCTTCCGCCTCAGCCTTCCGAGTAGCCAGAACTACAGGCACGCGCTACCACGCCTGGCTAGTTTCTGATTTTTTATTGTGGAGATCTTGCCAAGTTGCCCAGGTGGATCTCGAACCCGCGGGCTCAGGCAATCCACTCACCTCAGCCTCCCAAAGCACAGGATTACAGGCTGAGCCACCGAGCCCGGCTGACACATTTCTAATTAAAAGGCTTGGGAAGTCATTGCTGGATAAGGACTCCTCACACAGGGGTCTATTCCCCTACGGCCTAAGGCTTGCTTTCCAACCGGACTCTGGCGTACCATAACCAAGAAGGTGTGGCCCTGCAAAGCCATTTCGTGGACTCCCAGACTCCAGGAAGCCTTGCCAGGTACTTACCTAGCCCCGCTAACGTCAGCCACAGACGGGACCGCATCTCCGGTGTTGGTGAGGCGTGGTGCGGCACAAAGCTCTGGATTATTTGACTCAACCCTAAAATGAATTTTAGAGTGGCTGGCAAAGTATTAAAACAAAGTCTATTAGGAAAAGAAGAGAAGGGAAAAGAAAGATTCATGGCAGAAAGACCTGCCATAGGTGAGTTTCTCCAAAAATGAAAAACTGCTTTTTGCCTTTTACAAAATACCCAAAACACCCATTTAGTGATTAATATGCTAACGAGTGGGCAGGGTGTCTGCTCCCGTCTCTCTGCCTCTACAGGGTGGAGGGGTGATCTTTTCCAGGGAGACTTGCCAGCCTTTTTTATCCGAGTCAGAGTCTCACTCTGTCACACAGGCTAGAGTGCAGTGACACACTTATGGTCACCACCACCTTGACCTGCTGGGCTCCGGCGATCCTTCCGCCTCAGCCTTCCAAGCAGCTGGAACTACAGGCACGCGCCACCACGCCCGGCTAATTTTTTGATTTACTGTAGAGATGAGGTCTTGCCAAGTTGCCCAGGCTGGTCTCAAGCCCACAGCCTCAGGCAATCCTCTCGCCTTGGCCTCCCAAAGTGCTGGGACCAAGCACTGATCTTAACACAGCATCTCCTCTACCGATCTCCCCAAAATTCCTTACATGAGGACTGCAAATCACCAGTCAAGAAATCTTTGACTCCACCCATGACCAGCAAGCCCCCAGCTTGGAAATACCCCTCCTTCCTGGGCCAAACCAATGGAAATCTAACACATCTTGATTGATGGTTGCTTGTAACTCCTGTCTTCCCGAAACGTATGTAACCAAGCTGCCATTTGGCCTCGGTGGGCACACGTTCTCAGGACCTTCTGGAGACGGGTGTTCTGGGCCTCGGTCCTCATGTTTGGCTCAAGAATAAACCATCTCGGCTGGGCTTGGCGGCTCAGCCTGTAATCTCGCGCTTTGGGAGGCCGAGGTGAGTGGATGGCCTGAGCCCGAGGGTTCGAGACCCGCCTGGGCAACTTGGCGAGACCTCATCTCTA